>NW_026083064.1:0-147174 GCF_020184175.1 Aphis gossypii
GCATATTGAGAGGCTGGAAAATTTCTTTTTTTTTTTGTTCCTGCCAAAGTAGGAGTAATTTTGAAGCAGTTCATCTTTGAATAGTTTGTTTAAAATTCTTGCTAGTATGATTTTTACTTTCGATCCTCCAGACAAGGATAACTCTTTTACCTGAGAAATATATTAGGAGCTATTGTTAATGAATTTACCAAATAATAAAAAACCAAGAAGTGCTTACTAACCAATTTTTTTCTATAAGTTGGAGAACTTTGAATTTGATTTTCAATGTTTATTAGATCGTTCTCACTTTCTAAAGGAAACAAGCAGTCTAAATTTGAGAAGTCTTCTTTTTCGATATCCAAGTGTTTATCCTTAGATGCAGTTATTTTCTTTAATTGTTCATTGATGGATTTCAATTCAATTTTCATAACAACTTGATTGGCCAAAAGTTTTCTCAAACACACATCTAAGTATGAATATTAATTAAATTAAATAAAAATGTATAAATATAAAAATATTTGGTTATTTCTAGGCATTAATAATCATTAATAAAACGTATTAATACATATATCTATATTATGCATGATGCTTGATATATCATATTATATTTGTATGCATAAAAAACTAAATACCTATACAAAAAATAGCTTAAATATGTATATTATGCTTATGTATTATAGTTCTTCATGTTCATCATTTATTATCATAACACATACTTTTAGTACTATGTATCTTAACTTTTCAATCTCTATTCCCTATTTTTAATTGTCTCTATTATTAAAGCAATAAATTAAAAAGGAATTTTGTTTCACGTTATTGTATAAGGTCTAGTTTTTAAAATATTAATAAAATAAATATATATAATATACACATTTTATGTTGTTATAGTTATAATAATGATCAATTTATAAATTTACCAGGCGGTAGACCATTCAGCATTTGTTGAGTCGAAAATCGTTTTTTGGGAGAATGGGAATAAGCATTGAACATATTATGGTTATATGGAGATCTGTGGGTTATTTGTTTTCCTTTTTTAGGAGACTTTAAATTAGTCTGTTCGCTGCTCTTCTGAGATAAATACTCTAGACATTAAAATAAAATTGATTATAAGATAATTTTGTATTTCTCGAATATAGTATGTAACACTCACCACCACCATTGGAAATCATGTTATAATCATCATCAGCATTCAACATATTATGGTTATATGGAGATCTGTAGGTTTGTTTTCCTTTTTTAGGAGACTTTAAATTAGTCTGTTCGCTGCTCTTCTGAGATAAATACTCTAGACATTAAAATTAAATTGATTATAAGATAATTTTGTATTTCTCGAGTATAGTATGTAACACTCACCACCACCATTGGAAATCATGTTATAATCATCATCAGCATTCAACATATTATGATTATATGGAGATCTGTAGGTTTGTTTTCCTTTTTTAGGAGACTTTAAATTAGTCTGTTCGCTGCTCTTCTGAGATAAATACTCTAGACATTAAAATTAAATTGATTATAAGATAATTTTGTATTTCTCGAATATAGTATGTAACACTCACCACCACCATTGGAAATCATGTTATAATCATCATCAGCATTCAACATATTATGGTTATATGGAGATCTGTAGGTTGTTTTCCTTTTTTAGGAGACTTTAAATAGTCTGTTCGCTGCTCTTCTGAGATAAATACTCTAGACATTAAAATTAAATTGATTATAAGATAATTTTGTATTTCTCGAGTATAGTATGTAACACTCACCACCACCATTGGAAATCATGTATAATCATCATCAGCATTCAACATATTATGGTTATATGGAGATCTGTAGGTTTGTTTTCCTTTTTTAGGAGACTTTAAATTAGTCTGTTCGCTGCTCTTCTGAGATAAATACTCTAGACATTAAAATTAAATTGATTATAAGATAATTTTGTATTTCTCGAATATAGTATGTAACACTCACCACCACCATTGGAAATCATGTTATAATCATCATCAGCATTCAACATATTATGGTTATATGGAGATCTGTAGGTTTGTTTTCCTTTTTTAGGAGACTTTAAATTAGTCTGTTCGCTGCTCTTCTGAGATAAATACTCTAGACATTAAAATTAAATTGATTATAAGATAATTTTGTATTTCTCGAGTATAGTATGTAACACTCACCACCACCATTGGAAATCATGTTATAATCATCATCAGCATTCAACATATTATGGTTATATGGAGATCTGTAGGTTTGTTTTCCTTTTTTAGGAGACTTTAAATTAGTCTGTTCGCTGCTCTTCTGAGATAATACTCTAGACATTAAAATTAAATTGATTATAAGATAATTTTGTATTTCTCGAATATAGTATGTAACACTCACCACCACCACCATTGGAAATCATGTTATAATCATCATCAGCATTCAACATATTATGGTTATATGGAGATCTGTAGGTTTGTTTTCCTTTTTTAGGAGACTTTAAATTAGTCTGTTCGCTGCTCTCCTGAGATAAATACTCTAGACATTAAAATTAAATTGATTATAAGATAATTTTGTATTTCTCGAGTATAATATGTAACACTCACCACCACCATTGGAAATCATGTTATAATCATCATCAGCATTCAACATATTATGGTTATATGGAGATCTGTGGGTTTGTTTTCCTTTTTTAGGAGACTTTAAATTAGTCAGTTCGCTGCTTTTCTGAGATTCATATTCTAGAAATTAAATAAAAATTAGTATTAGATAATTTTGTATTTCTCGAGTATAATATGTAACACTCACCACCACCATTGGAAATCATGTTATAATCATCATCAGCATTCAACATATTATGGTTATATGGAGATCTGTGGGTTTGTTTTCCTTTTTTAGGAGACTTTAAATTAGTCAGTTCGCTGCTTTTCTGAGATTCATATTCTAGAATTAAATAAAAATTAGTATTAGATAATTTTGTATTTCTCGAGTATAATATGTAACACTCACCACCACCATTGGAAATCATGTTATAATCATCATCAGCATTCAACATATTATGGTTATATGGAGATCTGTGGGTTTGTTTTCCTTTTTTAGGAGACTTTAAATTAGTCAGTTCGCTGCTTTTCTGAGATTCATATTCTAGAAATTAAATAAAAATTAGTATTAGATAATTTTGTGTTGTCTCAGTCTTACAAATATACAACATTGTAAGTAGGATAGGATACAACATATTAACATACAAGTAGGATGTATTTTATTTTTTATTGACTTGTATAATAATATTATTATTTAGGTAGAACATAATATTATGTTAGCTCTAAACAACCTGCAAGTGCTTATGCAACTATAGTTTATAATATAGTAACCATTTTAATTTTAGAATACTCAAGGCTGTATAATTATCAAGGCTGGGCAAGTTAACAATATTTTTTAACTCAGTTAAGTTAAGTTAAATTAAAATCAAAATCAAGGTAATAGTTAAAAGTTAATTCAACATTTTCTATTAATTGAACTAAGTTAAGAGTTAACCAACATTTAATATTAACTTTTTAACTCAAGTCAAGTTAGTTAAAAAAAAAAGTTTCTTGTTTTCATAAAGGTAAAATTAAAATAATCGGTACCTATAAAATTGTTCAAGTCATTAGACCAAAGAACTATTATATGTGTTCCAAAAGGTTTCTGTACAAAGTTTGTTAGCATACTTATAAAATATTCGAATGTGTACTAGCAATTTGTATGTATTGTTTTTCTGCAAATATTCCTAAGTATTAGATGCTCATTATTTTCAATTATATAATAATAAAATAACATTATAAATCAAGAAAAGTCTAGTTCGCCCAGCGTTATCTACTATACAGATATTAATTCTTAATAAGTATAATATAATAATAATAATTTATAGGAATATCTATAACTATAACCGCCAGCTGGCGACGATGGCGAAAAATAACGGACATTGATAATATTTGTAGTTTGATAATATAAGTATTTATATTTTAAACAAATTTGAAAACTTATTGCATTTACATAAAAATTAAAATTGAAATTAACTTAACTTGTTTAAACGTAAAATTAACTCAAGTTAATCTAAAGTTAATTCAAAATCTCCTTAAGTTAATAAACATAAAAAAAATAACTTATTAAGTTTAAAAGTTAAATTAACTTAACTGCCCATCCTTGATAATTATACATATTATTACTTTTGGTTTTAGTTCTTAACAAAATATTAGCAACACAAAACTAACCTGAATCTTCTGAATCCATTAGAACAGGGCAATCGTCATCATCAGGTGTTCTAAGCAATGGTTTTTTCGCAGATTTTCCTGGAAACTTTTTTATGGCATCAAATATTTTTCTGGCACACCGTTTTTTCCTGTTTTTCTTAGCACATTCTTCATCAGTTTCTGTATTAATGTCAGTCCTAGTTTCAACTCTAGTTAGTCTATCTTTACATTTTTGTAAATCATCTAAAACATTTTTAAATATAATTATTTTTTCTGTCGAACCAATTATGATGTCCTTATCTCAATTAAAACTTACCAGCAGAAGACATGATATTTATGAAATTATATTTCTCCCAATCATCATTGGGCATTATATCATCATCCATAACCATCTTATCATATTTTCTTTTTGTTAGTTGATGGTCAACTGGTGGAAAATAGGATTGATCCAATGTTGGAGTGATCCAACGTTTAGGGACAATCTGTATTCCATCAGTAAATTCCACAATAACATATTTTCTATAGTAATATATAAGATAAACATAAAATTATAAAATAAATTAAGTTTCTTAAATGGGTATTATTTTCACAATAAATTGTTAATTCATATGTTTTTAACCAAAAAGTTTGCATACCTACATTTAATAACAATATACCTGTAAATAGGTATTCAAATTGTCATTTTTGATATAGTTTAAAAAAAAAAATTAAATGTTGCAAAAATGTTTACTTGTACAAACATTTAGCTAGTTGGCAACATTCATACCAGTCTATCCAAACTACCTACATAGTATAACAATATTTTGCTATTTGTATAACCGTATACGCATGGCACAAAATAAATTACATTTATTTTTTTATAGGTAAATAATAATTTAATGCGAAAGAACGTGTGTTGTATATAGATTGCCCAGCCAGGTACAAACACGCAGCATGTTTATAATGCCTAATAATTTGAAGATAATTAGGTAAATACAACATGTTATTAAAATAAAACAATTCTTAATTTATTACTATTACTATTAATAATATTAATAATAATATCTAATAAAAGTAAAAACCTTAATAGGTATACACCGTTTCAAAAGAGAACATCATACCAGGCGGCCACGGGAAAAACCCGTTTTCTTACGTAGATCTGGTATAATAATTCTCTTTTGAAACAGGGTATAGGTAATAATTAAATAATATTAGTAACATTTAGTAATGTTACTACATTTTGCGATATTAATATTATAAAAATGATCTTACCTTAACTCATCCATATTATAATAAAATATATAAGTTATTCGCGAACATCCGAAAATATTAAACACAGTACACTAGGTATAAAAATGAAAATGACGACGTGACGTTATCGACGACCTTTACGGTACGCGCAAAGTGAACAAGAGTCTATAACAGTATAACTTAATACTTATGAGTGAAGTGACAATAATGAAAATAATTGACAACAGAATATCGTAAGCAAATAGTATAAAGTAATCCGTAGTCCGTAGTCCGTACTGCGTAGTGCGTGTGGAGTGTGGACTGTGACCTGTGCTCTGTGGGTATTTAACTTTTTCCCCATGTCATTTCCGCTACCCGCCACCGCGCCATCGAACCAGCTCCGATAAACGATAACGGCCAATGGGAATATTCTTAATATTTTGTCTTTATAAATCACATAATATCTTTGATTATCATGTTGATAAGTTGATTACTTCTTACATACGGCGTACAATACGTAAAATGTACACAGCATACTAGCATATATTATATTATATATAATTATAATTATTATAATGGTCTAAGGGACTAAATAATATTTTGTTCTAGGTATATTATTTATTTAAATACGCTATTTATTGTAGTTGGGCGATTTTAAAAATGAGCCATAGAAGCCAAACTAGTAAAAAAAGACGTGTTCGTGAAGAACTTGTCGATATGACACAAGATTTTGAAAACGAAGATGTTAGTTTTGGTCTCATAAATGACCTAGAAGAGGAATCCATTGAAACACCGTTAGTTACAACAGGTACCTAATGGCTAATACCTATTACATTATTGAATACGAATGGTTCAGAGCGGAGACTGTACCTAATACCTATGTCCTATACTTATAATTTAATTTCATTGTTATTAGTATTATTTTTTCTATTATTACCTAATACCTATGAAAGGTTGGATTAATTTAATTCTAGACAAAATAATTTAGTAGACACTTAATGTAGTGTTATTGTAGCTTGTGCGCAATAAGACATATTAATGTTATGATGTGAACAGTTTAATAGATTTCAACAAAATATTTATTTACTAGTTAATATAATTAAACAAAATTTAATTTAATGATCTTAACGTTGATCCTACATAAGAAACCTTTATTATTATAAAGTTAATTTTTATCATTACCTTTTCAACCTATTTAAATAATATAAAAGTTAAGAATCGCGGACGTTTCACCCCCGCCGTTTCGTCCCCGTCAAAAAAACCAGTCCCCGGACGTTTCGTCCCCGGCAATTTTTAAGATAGGACGTTTCATCCCGGAGAGTTATTAGACATAGGACGTTTACTCCCCACCATATTTTGATAAGTACTTTAATTTTAAATGAACAATTTAATTTTAAATGACAATACTACAAAATTACAAATACATATTCAATATTCACACAATATAATTACAAATAGTCAAAATTTAAATAAATCACAATTATATTAAGTCATATTGAATTTCGTAAAAATGAATAAATGAATACATTTTTAGGTCAACTGACTTATTTTTTTTAAATAATATAAAATGTCACTATGGTTATTATATTTAAATGTTGTACAAAATTACTGTAGTTTCAGTATTTTCAGTACATTTATTAATTCATTTTGTTTTTGTATCAATGCAGTCGTTGCAGACGCATTGCACATCTGTATTGATTCGATAAATATATATAAATTAGGATGTTTAATTCTTACAATATTTTTTAATTTTTTGTTGAACCTTTCTGACACGTTGTTGATCCGACCATAGCCTTCTTTTGTGACGTTGTAAACGTTCCACATGTGTGGTAAAAATATTGGTGGATGTCGTAGAAAGCGAGTTGTACCGTACCTACTCCGTTATTGTGGATTTGTAAGTTCCGTTGACGTAAGTTGAATCAAAATACACCAAGATATCGTCTAATCCTTCTAATGATTTAAAATAATTGGATAATAGTGACATTCCTACATATTTTTTAAATACTTAAAGATTATAAAACTACTTAAAAATTAATAAATAATAACGATTTAAGAAACCTGAGAACCGAATGTCTTTTAATCAAAATATGCCGGGGACTAAAGTCCTATGTCTTATAACTCTCCGGGACGAAACGTCCTATCTTAAAAATTACCGGGGACGAAACGTCCGTGGATTGGTTTTTTTGACGGGGACGAAACGGCGGGGGCGAAACGTCCGTTTACCAAAAGTTAAATACTAAATATAGTTATTCAATTATAAAAATCAGAAAAGTCATTAAACTAAAATTTAAATGCATTCAATTAATTTTGTATACAATTAATTGTACAACATTAATATATTAGTTAAACTGATAAAAATTGAACTATATGTTCTTGCAGTAATATAATAGTTTAGGTATATGATAAGACAAAGCAACTCCTCTCACAGTATTTTTCAAATTGGAATTTATTTATTTTATTTGTAGAATCATCATCCAAGTTATATGATGTAGAAAATATTCCAAGTTGTTCGACGAGCAGTAAGCCAGAATCAGAAAATATTTCAGATACATTTGATTTTTCTGATGAAGATGATGCACTTGATTTAGAAAGTTGTAGCTCAAGTGATGAAGAATTTGATGAAAACTTTACAAATAATATGAGTACAGAAGTGGGCTCTATTCGAAATAAACTAGCAGAATGGAGTATAAAACACCGAATAACACATGCTGCAATTTCTGATTTGTTGGTAATTCTTAAGTCTTCATATGATTCTTCTCTTCCAATAGACGCCAGAACCTTATTGAAAACTGATATTTCTAATAGTAAAATCATACTTAAAGAAGTACCTCCCGGTTTTTACTACCATTTTGGTATAAAAAGTGGTATAAAAAATCATTACGATTTCACGGATGATAGTAATGGCGTTATTAAATTAGTTGTGGGTATTGACGGGCTGCCGTTAACAAAAAGTTCAAAAAGTACTTTTTGGCCGATATTATGCTACATAAGGCCACATTCCCAAGTTGTATTTCCTGTCGGTATATACTGGGGAAATGAAAAACCAACAGAAAGTAATGTATTCATGCACGATTTTGTTCTGGAAATTAGTGATTTAATTACAAATGGAATAGAAGTACAAAATAAAAAAGGCATTTTGTACAAGTTAAAAGTTATAATGGATGTATTTGTATGTGACGTACCGGCCAAATCATATATTCTGAAAACAAAAAGTCACAGTGGGTTTTTTTCATGTTCGAGGTGTTTTGTTGAAGGAAATTATACAGGACACAGAGTGTGTTTTCCAGATCTTAACTGTACAAAAAGAACTCATGAGAACTTTATAACTAAACAAAATGAAGAACATCATATTGGAATGTCTCTTTCTATTATTACAGACATACCCGGCATAGATATTATTAAATCATTTAGTCTTGACTACATGCATCTCATCTGTCTCGGTGTTATGAAAAAAATGATAAACCTGTGGTTAAAAGGTCCACTAATTAATCGTATTGGCAGCAGAAAAAGCACAGAATTGAGTATTTTATTATTAAGTATGAAACAATATACACCTGTTGATTTTCAACGAAAACCACGGGGTTTGGATGAATTCAACCGATGGAAAGCCACTGAGCTGAGAATGTTTTTATTATACTTTGGTCCTGTCGTATTAAAGTATATTATAAATAAAAAATGTTACTTGAATTTTCTATGTTTGCATGTTAGCATGAGATTACTTTTAACTCCAAATATAAGTGATCGGTATTTAACATTTTGTAGAGAGCTACTAAACTATTTTATCAAAACGTTTAGTAAGATATATGGTGAACAATTTATTTCTCATAATATTCATGCATTGGAACATATCTGTGATGATTACATTAATTTTGGGCCATTAGATAACTGTAGTGCATTTCCCTTTGAGAATCACATGTCAGTATTAAAAAAATATTTAAGGAAAAGTCATCAACCACTACAACAAGCTGTTAAACGTTATAATGAAGAAACTAAGTATTTGAATACTCAAAATTCAAATGTATTTAATAAAGATTCATTTTTATTTAAACAACCTCACCATGATGGCCCATTACCAATACCATTAATGTCTAAAAATGTCAATCAATATAAAATAGTAAAATTGAAAAACATGGAAATAAGATGTAATGAAAAAGATTGTTATGTACAGACAGTTGAAAAAACCGTTTTCAAAGTAGTAAATATAATCAAAAATATAGAAGACACTAAAAATGAATGTATTTTAATAGGATATACTTTTTATGATACATCTTTATTTTATAATCAACCTATTTCAAGTTCAAAACTGGGAATAGTTTCAATAACTAATAGCTATTGTGATAATTTGATACAATTGCCAATTACACAAATTGTATGCAAATTTATTTTTCTTAAAACTTTAGATGATAAGCAGTCAGCTATTGTAATACCAATATTACATACACTATAATTTAATAATATTAGGTAAGTTATGTTTTTTTTTTTTATATAGTTAAAAATGGGTTTGATTGTTTGATACATAAATTTATATTGATAAATGATATTATATCTACTTATAATAATTTTTAATATCAATAATAATATAATGTAATATGTGAATTTTACGTTTATATACACTAGTATTTTAATAATTATAATTTAATAATATTAATACAAGATTAATTACCTACCAGTTAATGTGTGCATAATAATTATGCATATATATTATATATTTGTTATTGCCACTTATTGGACTTGATTAATATAATTTTAGTTTATGTAACACTTTTTTAATTTATTGTATTCTTTTTTTGAAATTATATTATTTTTTAATTAAAATAATATATATTTAATAGTTATAGAACTATTATAGAAGCCTAGGTACTTTGACAGTTTGAATGTATAGCTATTGAAGGTATGATTTTACTTGACGAAATGCTGGTTAACAACTTAGTTTTTATTTGTCTTTTTATTATCACAATGAAAAAGTGTGAATTGTAAATTGTTTAATATTGAGTAGGTACTACTGTTAATACTTATTCATTTTTATGTGTTACCTTTTAAAATTATAAAATGTACTGCAAGGGGGAGTTTAATATGATTTAAAAAGTCATGTGACTATATATTATATTTCTTCAGAATTAAAATATTGTATCTACCCTATTCTCTTTCATTATTATTTACAATATTGCAATTTGCAAACAAATATAATATGGTATTTAATAATATTTATTATAATCTATTATGATAGAATCATATCACATTATTATCACCTATAGGTATTATAGGTACTAAAAATGCAACAATATTGAATTATAAAAATTATATATACCTATTAACTCTTATTAAAACTTAGTCCAACACCAATAAATCATAGGTAGATACTACAAAAGTAGGTACCTACCTACCTATTATAAAAAAAAATGTGAGAAAACTCATATTCTCCTAAAAGCTCCTTTTACCTATTATATATTCAAATATTTACCCTGCAATCTTCTATTACCTATAGCTATGATACAATGTATAATCATTAATCATAGAAAAACCTATAAATGTATATAATAATGCTTGGATAATGTTTATTTATAGGTGGCCTTAAAATGTTGAAATTTAAATACACGTAAAACCTTAAAGTAAAGTATAATTTATAATGTTCTGTTTGTAGTTTTAAATTAACCCTTGTATAACATTAAAACTATAATTGTTAATAAACACTTTGCTCTTAGCATTAATTCAATATTATAATAGTATTAGAAAATTAATATTCTTATTGTGATATTACTAGAATACTACTGGAGTATTACAATATACATATTAAATACATAATGGGTGTTTAATATTCCTGTAATGTTTAATGTTACAAAATGCTATGTGGGCGCGGACGTGAAATTTTTGTACAAGACGGTTTCATGTATATTTTCGACAAATTTAATTTTAACCGTACAAAGCGATTTTGGAGGTGTCGCAATAAAGATATGTGTAATTGTCAAATTCATACAGGAATCGATGATTATATTATACAAAAAAAAATTAACGACCACACTCATGATTCTGAAGCGGCTAAAATAGAAGTAGAGGCTGCAATTACAAAAATTAAGACACATGCACTTCAAACAATGGAGCCTACATCAGTTGTAATAAACGAATGTGTTGGACCTTTATCCGAAGCAGCTAAAGTAAGTACAAATTTCAGACAGCTTTTTGTTTTTACTAGGCCCGTTAATTTAATTTTAGGAACGATAATGTAGTTTAGCATATAAAAGCTAATTAAAAAAAAAATATTATATTATACATATATATATTTTTATTAAATTATTTAAAAAGATATTCTTTGTTGTTTGAATTCAGGCCACTTTGCCAAATAATTCAACTTTAAAAAAAACGATTCGGCGAAAACGTCAAGAAATCCAAATGGCACCACATAATCCAGTCGACCTAACTACACTAGACATCCCACCCGCGTATACTATGTATTCTCCATCAAACGGTAATGAGGAAATATTTTTACAAAGTGATAGTGGTCCAGGTTCTAATAGAATATTAATTTTTTCTCGATCTAAGAGCCTTGATATTTTGGAAAATTCGAGCGTTTGGTACATGGATGGTACATTTAAAGTTGCACCTCCATTATTTAGTCAAGTATATGTAATATTAGCTGAATATTTACATGGTATACTGCCTATGGTTTATATTTTACTCCCCGATAAACAATCAGTAACATATGAACATATGTTTTTAATGTTGAAAAATTTAAGACCGGCTATAAATCCTAAATCAATTTCATGCGATTTTGAACAAGCGGCCATAAAATCAATAAAAAAAGCATTTCCCAATGTTAAAATATATGGTTGTTTATTTCATTTGTCGAACAATTTTAAAAAGCAAGTTGGTGCATTAAATCTCACAACTCGATATAACAATGACGCTGATTTTTCTATATCAGTTAAAATGATAATTTCATTAGCATTTGTAAAAATAGAAGATCTTGATTTTGCAGTTGATTTATTAGCTCAACATCTTGATGAGGAATTAAATAATTTATTAGAATGGTTTGAAGATAATTATATAGGTCGAATTAACCGTAATGGTCGGGGAAGAAGAAATGCGCGCTTCCCTCCAGAAATTTGGAATTTATATGATAGAGTCTTAAATTCAGAAAATAGGACAAATAATCATGCCGAGGCAGCAAATAGGAGGTTGAATATCGAAATGGGAGTGTGTGGCCCAACAATTTAGACATTTATAAATTGCCTAAGAAGGGTTCAAACAGGCCACGATGTTTTTATGGCGCAACTAACTGCTGGAGGGAGTCCCCCTAAAAAATTAAAAAAATATACCGACCTAAATCATCGATTACATAAAATAGTTAGTGAATATAATATAAGAAATAGTATGGATTATTTAAAGGGAATCGCTCATAATATTTCTTTAAAATAAATTTAAATTGTATATTATTAACATTTTTAAAGTATTATTAATTCATTTTTTTTTTTTAACTATTTAAAGGGAATTGCTATCATAATTTATATTTTAACCATGTAATTATGTATTACTAAACA
Organism: Aphis gossypii; assembly: GCF_020184175.1. Lineage (NCBI taxonomy): Eukaryota > Metazoa > Arthropoda > Insecta > Hemiptera > Aphididae > Aphis > Aphis gossypii. The sequence continues at coordinate 12,917 of NW_026083064.1, forward strand.
TATAAAACTTTATTATTATATTATTTATTTTGTATTTTTAAAATGTATTATAATATTGGAATAATGATGAATTATTAATATACTGTTTATTTATTTTAATATTTCTTTAAAATAAATTTCAATTGTATATATTATTAACATTTTTAAAGTATTATGAATTCCTTTTTTTTTTTTTTGACTGTTTAAAGGGAATCGCTATCATAATTTATATTTTAACCATGTAATCATGTATTATTAAACATATAAAACTTTATTATTATATTATTTATTTTGTATTTTTAAAATTTATTATAATATTGGAATAATGATGAATTATTAATATACTATTTATTTATTTTGTATTTTTAAAATGTATTGTAATATTCAAATAATGATATATTATTATTTGTTTTGTATTTTTAGATTTTATGTGGGTTAATAATCTACACCTTTATCTTACCTATATAATCGGTTTTTACGTTATACGATAACAGCTATATTTGGTAGGATTATACTATTGACAATTTTATTAAGATTATTTTTCATAATAGTGATAGTAATAGTTAATTTTAAAAAAAAACGACGCGCCGAAATTTCCTCGCGCCGAAATTTCCAGCGCCGATATATCTTCGCGCCGAAACAGCCGTGCCGAAACTGCCGTGCCGAAACTGCCGTGCCGAAACAGCCGTGCCGAAATGTCCGATTCCCAGAAAAAATGATAGACGAGGAAATACTCAGACAGTCCGGAGTGGAAGTACAAAGTAATAACAACTCATTAATGATGTATGCAATTATAGCATTATTAGTATTCTCCATGTTTCTTTTGGCGTTTATATACATAAGTTATAAATGCAAACTGACCACTATGAGGGCCATAGGCCATCGAACAAGAACTTTGGATAACGATATATCGAATAAAGAAAGAGAAGTCATACATGTGACGTCATCGGCAAAAGGGAATGGGGTTAAGGAAAAGCTACTAGGTGACACACCAGATAGGCTAGCCCTAAGTAATATGCCGCCCTTACTAAAAGAACAATAAAATGTATAAATTAAATATATAGATATTTAGATATAATAAGGAATAATATTAATAATATAATATAACTTAGTAGTAATAATATAAGTTATTAACAATCACATAAATATATGAGTATGTAATAAATGTATAAATAATAAATATAAAAATACAATCACTAACACAAAATGTTTAATTATACAGAAAAGAGACACATAAATTCATAATTATGGACTTCGAGCTCTCAATGGTGAACAAGACAAGCATGGTTGTCATCTCCGGAGCTATATCCAATAGCTTAGACCGATTTAAGATTAGGAAACTGAAAGGACGACCTCTTTTGCTACCACTTAACGAAGAAGCTCGACCTATGGGTGAGACGGAGCTTCAGGTGGCAATAAGAGAGATAAAAAGAGTGTTCAGAGTAAAAACTGATCTGAGAGATGCTTGTCTGGACCAAATGAAGCAGAGTTTGAGTTCAACGAAAAATAACTTAACACGGGGATATATTGACAGTTATATACGTAGAGGTAATAAGGAAAATGTGATAGTAGTGTGGAACGGACATTCAGACAAAAACATTTTAAAAAGATTAGATTTAGACCATTATCCTATGCTAAACATAACGTGTTACGACAAGTATTTCAATAAAAATTTTTATATTCAGTTTGAAAAATTAGGCAATAGAGAAATAATTTTCGAAGTAGATATCGGTACATATAATAAAGCAGGAAGGCTACTTAATTTAGTAGAGACCCATGATATAATATGTAAAAAGAAACACCATACTACGTATGCGCATGATCCAAGAATGGATGTCAAATATACTAAATGTATATTTGATTATGTGATACGGAAACAGCGATATGAAAATCTAGTGAGGCATTTCTAAAAAAATATAATATAAACAATAACAATAATAATAATAATAAAACAAAAACAACGGTTACATTAATAATCAAAATACTAACGTAAAATTTCTTTTTCAGAAATTCATAATTCTATAAATACAAATCAACTCTACGAAATAAATAATAACCATAATGGATAGAATGGAGCAATTAGCTTCGGCAATATCGTTTAACATAGAAACGCAATTTCATATTAATCCAACACGGGGAGAATGGCATAATTACACAGCTTGTTTTGATTTTCATATAGTTACCGCTAATGAAAATATACTCGTACCTTACGAGGACGAAACTATATTGGAAATGATTGAGGCAGCCAAAAGATTTTTGTATGATATAGCGATAGACAGAGAATTTGGTGAACCGTACTGTTATGAATTAAACTATTACCTCGAAATAATACAGAATCCACGGGATATATTGAATTACAGTAGATAAATGTATGTCTAGAATGAATTGATCAGGTAAAACGAAGTGGTTGGGGCTGTACGAAACACCTATCGACATAACATTTGACATATGATCGATGGGGTGGATTCTATGGCATCCCCAATGAGTAAGAGTGATCAAGTAAACGTATTAATCAATTAGGGTTGTTGTCAATGTGGACGACGTACTTCAAATGATTAGTATGTCATTCCATGGGCAGCGAATCTTGATTGAGTAAATAAAATAAAATAACATACAAACTGGAATGATAATAAATATATATATATACACTTAGATTTAAGAAAACATACTGTACGAATAAGTTACTATTGGGATATGGAAATAAATTTGAATTGTGGGGAACTTATAGATTTTGTATTACTAATATATTATAATAAGTAAAAATATTATTTGTATTAATTAATTTACCATATAAGAAACTATTGTAATCAACACATTATACTAACCACATATTTTATTGGAATTATCAAATCAATTATAATCACTATATTGTACTATTTACTAACACTATATTTTATTGTAATCACAATTATAAATTATAGAAAACTAACCAACATATTTAAAACATAGAATTATATAACCAAATATTTAATCTAACATTTAATCATTAATTATATTATAATCAAAATATTTAATCAAACTATTTAACCATTTGTAAGTGTAATCAATCCATATTTAATCAAAACTATATATACAACATGTACATCATATATTCATATTATATAACGAAAATACTTTAAATGTAAAAGCATACAGAGAATTGTAATGTATGTCTTATAATCAATAACTTGTAATCAATTATTGTAGACACTATAATATTGTAATAATTTGTAACTTAACCATTTTGTACTGAACTTTGAAAGATTTCTGTCTTTGAGACATAAACCTTTTTTTTCGTGGGGAGGTGCAACGTGCTCTGATACTTATATTAAATATAATACATAAATTACTACATACTGTAGCCGATAATAACCACAACACTAGGGGCATAACAAACAACACCCATATAGTTATGCTAGGGGGTAGCAGTCAAACAAGTAATGATCGAGTATAATAAATTAATATCTAAAAACAAATGGTAACAACCAATCGAAAGTATCATCGCCCGTATGCTTTCTACCCACAGGAAAATAATGACAAATAATCCAGGTGCCACCCGGTAGAATATACTAGGTGCGTAATCACTCACCCGGTAGAATATTACAAGCACATAATTTATATTATTGACGCACGACATCGTTCAGATAACGCAAAGCGTGGGTAGAAGCGGATGCAGGTGCAGATGACCAACAGGGACCTGAAGGTACCGCGGGAGTCACTGGACGATATATAAGGGGGCCCAGATTAGGCACAATTCAGACGTGATCCACCAGAGTTAGAGCAAGCACCTTCACGTCACCCAGTTTAATATTTTATGTCTCCTGGACTTAGAATATTTTTCACAAGTTTAATTAAATTAATTAATTGGACTTAGAATAATTTTAAATAAAAACATTTAGAATAATTTCGAGAGTTTCATTTATTCCACAAAACCTTTCCGATTCGACATCATTCAACTGATTGTACGTGGCACGTTACATTATTATATTTATTGTTTATATCATATTTATATATTTTTATATTTTTTATTTACGAAAACATGCAATATATCTGTTGTATTTTACATTAAATTGATAAATACGTACGTACATTTTCTAATAATTTCGAAGATACATAAAATTAACAAAAACTAATACAAAAGAAAAAGAACCAAAAACGTAATTATTTACGAATGTCATAAGAAAATGCAAAAAAAATTTTATTTGAACTCTGGGATGTATGAATCGGATTTTGTATTCAATGAGCTATGTCCTGGAGTTTTATGAAAAAAATCCATATTATGCTACAAATTCCAAGCCCTGGGCTTTATATTACTTATATAGGTAAGTTTAAATACATAATTTTGTACCGTTGCTGGAGATTGAGACAAGATGCAGTCGTAAGGTAACAATATTCAAGTCAAAACTGTAGAGGCGTTTAACTATTAAACGTACGCTCTTTTATAGACTGACTCGATTACCCTTCCACTGGGTGATGTACATGGAACAGGAACCTTTTCTCTTTATAGTAATATAATATTAGCGAACGTAGAATTTAGATGGGTAAGCACTTTTGTAAGATGACGTCCGTCGCCAACGAATAATGCGTAGTACATAAGTCAGTCGTAAAATAATCTTAGACTCGATTACTATGTGAACACTTATTATAAAAAATAAAAGTATTAATATTGTTTTTAATTCATTGCGTTAAAATTCTATTCCTCTAAAATAAGTTTCATTAGCGTACTGTAGTACTTTCAAGGGAGCGAACTCATTCTTAATAGAGGATAACAACTCAAATTGTCTAAGAGGGAACAAACTCAAGTAAGACATAACCACGGACTAAGATAAACAGGACTGGAAACGACACCGTTATTGGTGGAAAAAATATACAACGCTAGCTGGTACAACGTCGATCTTAACGCTATCTAGGTACGCAAGCGCGCTATAAAATAATACATGATATTACCTATATCGTGCTAATAACTAAAAATATTTTAAATTGTAATTATTATACATTTCAACATTTGTACTCTCGTTTGTTCCTATATAAAATTTTTTTTTATAACATTGAGTTAAGAAATAAGAATTAACAATAAATTATTTTTATGTACAGTTGACTTACCAATTTACGATATAAGGTAGGGATCTTAACTGAAAAGTAGTTAATGAAATTGAGATGTATTATACAAGCAAATTTCAATACAACTTTCATCTTACAAGTAACGTATTAGCTCAGAATAGATAGAGACATAGAGTTAATACATATTTTTATTTTTACATATTTTCATTTTAGTATTTTACTTTAATGATGTAATAACTAATAACTATAGTATGACAAACCTGTTAACACTTGATTTACAATAACAGATGTTGTGAATATGGATATTGGAATATATTCTATTTTGAACTTAATACCTATAGGTACCTACTTCAAAATTCAAATACTCTGCAGGTAAATGTGTATTGTGTATGCATGAATAATAAGAAAACAACAACAATAGGTTTAATTTTTAAAAACAAGAATTAAATATAAATATATTATAATTCATATTACTCAAGTAATGACCAATTTTGCAGATTTTTTCTTTTTCAAATTTATTTTTTTTTGATTTTTGTTTTCTATATTTGCAAACTGTCTCATCCTTGTTGTTATGTAATACCTGATGATGAACATTAGTACTTCATTTTTATGTTCATCACATGGAAATGTTAATAAACCGGTATTATTTTCTATAAAATTATCAATTGTATCCTGAAATACACTAGGCATAGTACAATACTTTGAAAAAGAATTTTCTATTGCCGATATAATATTGTGAAAATGTTCATTTGGGTGAATCAGTTTTCCTCTGGATTTTAAATTAGTAAAAGCTGCTTCAGATTTACTAGAGTAGACTTTTCCTAAAAATATAAACTTATGTAATAATATTTAATTAAAAATCAATACCTTTTTGGGTAGAATATGAATTACCTTTTAAAGCATTTATACATACATCACAATTTGTATGTTTTAATATATACCGACACACAAAACCACTAATATAATAAATTACACAATCTGTAACTTCTGCTTTATTAGGAGTACAATAATTGTGAATATCGCTTTCAAAAACATCTTCCGTTTCCCATTTACCTTCTTTTACAATTAAATCCAACATTTCTTGTAGCTTTAAAAGTTTATCCTCTTTGTCTACTTTGTCATTGACAAATATACTCTTTATATCGTTTAGAGTTATTTTTGGGGTATTTTTTTCAAGAATTTTGCATTGCCTGTTTTTGGAGGCTGTAATATTGAATAGACAGATAACATTTTATATATTTGTATGAATGTTGGGGTGGTAGGATGATCGTTTGGACCAGTGGCTTGCCGTGCCATTCCAAAAAATTGCTATACAAGTAAATTAATTTTATATTACAAATAGACATTAACTATTAATAATTATACTTGAACACTTGAATTTATTTTAACTTTTAAGTGCACTTACTTCCAAACGATCTTGATTCATTTTAGATGATAACACATAACTATACCCACAATCATTAATTAAATATTTAGATAGTTCTATAGTGGATTTTATAGTAACCCTCAATCCATCCGACGTATTTTTTGTGAAATACTCATCTTCTGATATTAGCTTATTCTTCACACAATTTTCCCAAGAATTAAGCCAAGCATAAGTGTCCTCTAAAACCTGAAGTAATAATCATTGTAAATATTTAACATATTGAAAATCAATTAGTTTAAAAACTAACATCAAAATCAATGCTGTTATTTCGTATTCCCTCAGCTGGATACTTGCGATTCAGGGCGTCAAATGTTCTATTAAAAATATCTACAAATTTCTGTGTTTCATTGCTGTTTTTTAAAGACTCAACTTTCTCATGTTCTCTATAAAACTTAATGCCTTTGGCCATTGAATCACTTTAAACCTAAAATGAATTAAAAAATAAATACCAAATACGTTCAAATTTAAATTAGAGAGTGAGACATCCTCTTAATATTTCTGTCAAAATTACTTAGGTGGCTAATGTAACACTAATTTTTGAGAAGTTATCTACAATTAAATGTCTTTTTGTGATTTTAGGACAGATTTTAGTGGGAGCTGTAGAACTCCTTTGATTATCATTTTCAAAAACATCGATAAAATGACTCCACCTCACAAATTGTTTTTGCGGAGAAATCTATTATAAAAAGAAAAGTACTTATTTATTTTTTATTAAAATCATTTTTAAATTTTAAAAACAACTCACTCTTAATGATTTTTTGTTAAGTAATCGGTTTCTCACATTCTTTATCAAATGTGGTGCATCCGAAAACATGAATATTTTTCTGAAATCATCTAAAGGATGAATAATAGAATTTTTCACACAGTCCATTGAACCAGATATTCCTAATTCTATCCATAATTTTCTATTTGTTAAGGCACCATCAGAAACAATGCCATCAATTTTTGCTCCAGAGTTTTCAAGAATAGATATAGCCTTTATAACTAACTGAGCAAGAACCATACCTAAAGAATAATAAAATTAATTAAGAAAACAATATTTTAAAAAATGTGTTTAAAACTCACATAAATGCATACAGAACAACCACATAAATATAACTTGAAAGAAAAGAATATTTTTGATTGTTATCTATTGAAAATAAAACTGTAAGTTATTAAAAGTAAGGTTAAACACAAAACACATAACGTTGAAGTACACAGATATACAGAAGCTGAAGGTAAATAATAATTAAATTGGACATATAATATAATAATAAGTATAATTTAACAATGTACAATAATGTTTTAAGGTGTAATATAAATCAATGACTGCTGAACTACAGTATGAACATATTACTTAAACACTACATGATATAGGGTACCTATTTTGTTTATAATTCCAACACACAAACCTATCATTAATTAACTAAGACAGTAAGACACATATTATAAACACTATTAAATAAGGGTATTAAGTAAAACATAAATTATTACCACCACCAACAAATATATCAAACTAATAATGTAACAATTAATTATTAGTACACAATAACAAAAACACACAGTAAACACTGAATAAGCTGTCTGACTAAGTATATCTTAGTATTTGATTGGAACAAACAATAAACCTTTCGTGGGTCCTCTGGAAGCAAAAACAGCTATTGGTTGAGAAAAATTGGTACATAAACTTTGAAACATAAAGACTAGGGCATGGTTTGCTTTTAATCCAGTACTTTCCATATCCTCCCCAAAATCTTCTAGTCCAATATAAGTTAATGATTTAGAATCTACATCAATACTTTTACTCAAAATAATTTCATCATAGATAAGCATTCCATGTCGCTGTTGTGGACTTAACATTGCCAGCTTCTTTTTTAGAGTTGAAAAAATTTCTCATCAAAACCACATTTTGTTTTTATGAGAAAAGATATTTCCTAACTGTTCGTGTACACGATAATGGCAATATATCTTGCTCTCTCAGAAAGGTATAGGTAGATGGAGATCTAAGAGTATATTATATAAGTGACATTTTATTAAAATTATAATAATTAGTAAAAGTAGGCATAATTATATATTTTAGTTCTTAACGGATTTTCAATAAAATACATAATAAAATCCAATCTTCTGAATACCTTCTACTTTTAGGATTATGTATCTTACTTGTAGAAATTATTTCATTAATAATTGTTTTTTGAGACTCACTTAACTTATTCAGAACATTGCTAACAGCTGAGTCACTCATTTCTCTGGTTCTTTTGTGAATGTTATTTAATTCAGTATTTAATTTGTTTATAGTTATCTGTAATCTAAACATTTTTATGGGATATAAGTAATCATAAAATATTGACATACACTTTAGGTATTTATATATACATATATTAGGTAACAATTTATAAATTTATAATTACCTTGAATTTGATTTCAATAGCTTTTTTTTAATTTTAAGATATTACTATATTTTTCTTTACTATTAGGAGTTAGAAAGGGCTCTATTTTTTTCTTTTTTGCTTCCAAAGTTCTTTTTTTATATCCTCTAAATGATGAAAATAAACGCTCACAAAATGTACACCTTTTTCCAGATTCAATTATTAATGCACATTCTATATGACGCCATAAATTGTTGAAACCTAATGAGGCAGTTTTAACTCTTATACCTAAGGCAAAATAGAATTTTTTAAATTTCCTAATAAATTACAAAAGATATTTAATTAGTAGATACCAGCCGTACCAGGAAAATTTGTTGCATTGGGACCACCATAGCATACAACTTTTTTATTAAACTTTTCAATTAACTTTTCAAAATCTTTTATAATTAGTGGAAATGTTAATTTTGATTCAAGCCTAATGTCATCACATTTTATTTCATAATTGTTCAAAACATAAAATCCAATTTCAAGTTCTGAAGTCATAGTTATTTGTTTATCAATGACACTTATAAGTTTTTGAATATTATTATATGTATGTTTCACTGAATAAAATGTCACTGCTTTCTCACTACTATAAGATAACCATCCAATTGGTAACTTAATATTTGTATAAGTAGCAAATAAATCATAAAAATTATTAAGTACTGCAACCTCATTTTTATGCTCATCTACATATTTATCTTTCTATAAAATAAAATGTAGCAAATAAGTCAGAATAAATGGCTGTAAACACTAATATGTAATATAATAACTAAAATAACTATTCACCTCATTAATAATACTACAGAACTGTTTTGGTGAATTATTTTTCCATAATAACTCTCTTCTGCAATTTCGTTTGTTTGTTTTAATTTTCGGAAGCAACTAAAATTTATACATTTTATAGTTACTTAAGTAAAAATAATAATTACTATTTAGTTGAAGAATATTTTACCAGTTCACTATCATTAAAGGTTTCATTTTGCGAATGACATTCAAACAAACTATTAAAAATTGATGGAATTGCACCTTTTTTTAAAGAACATATTTTACGTTGGGCAACTTCATTAGTCTGTAATACATTTTTTTTATATTATAAGAGTAGTATATTTTGTCTTTATTTTGGTAGTATCAATTCACTTGCACTTTACAGTGTTTTATAATTTTTAAATACTTCTCTTAGTTTAATAATATGTATAAAATATGAAAAATATTTAACAAGTTTGAGTAATATTTTAAATACTTTTAAAAATTATCTTTATAACACTATAAGTTGCTAAGTTATTTACCGACGACAGTTAATAGTAATGGTTGTATAATAGATTATAATTTGCATAAACATAAAATTTAACATACATTTAAATCTCCAGGATAGTTGGTATATACACTAATTAAATCTTCTGCTGAAAAATGATTTTTACATACATAATGAGCTATGGAACTTTTCCCATTAGCTTTAGAGACAGCTTGATTCCAAGCTGTTAAAATATTAGGATCTTTTGGTGATTTGAATAATGTGCTTTTAATATTGTTTTTCAAAATATGACATTGATCTACACTACACCGTCTAGGCATTTTGAAAATTTATTTAAATTATACCAAATGAAATTACTATTTAAATATTACCAAATTAGTAATAAAAAAGTATAGCATATAATATCATAAAATAATAATAAATAATATTATTATAGTCCTGATAATGTGTGAATATAATATTATTGTATATCTAGAGTCAAGAAATAAAATTAGATACAAGTCTAAAGTGTTTCAATATTTTATTGTCTATATATTATACAGTTGCGGGTTGCAAAGTTGAATATTGTAAATTAAATATTACATTTTATTATTTCTTTATAGGCTTATAATATTTGCCAATAGATGGCACAGCAGTCGCGGTTGTACCGTCAGAAGAAGAGGAAGCGTTGTACATTTGGTCTAGACCCCGCACTCCGCCATCCCATTCGTTTCCAGTCCTGTTTATCTTAGTCCGTGGACATAACAATGGTACACTACTATGGCACTATACGCTTAGCCCATTGGTCCTAACCCAGATAATATTCTAGTACGATTTATTACAATTAAGTTACGACTTTATAATCAAACTTAACAAATATTTTTATAATTTTATACCTTTATTAATATTAATTAGTAATTAATAAATACCTTTATATTATTTATATATTCTTTGAAATTTAAATATTATATTTATTTATATCAACAATTGTTTAAACCTATGTCCAATTTAAAAAAAAAAAAATTAATTTACACTCTCATCGAATTTATGCAATTAAGGATTATATTATACATATATTATAATTTAATCGTCCATATAAAATAATATTTATTAATTTAGGGCCTGGAAATGGACTGAAAGCTATCGAAATGTGTTGGTAGGTAACCTACCTAGGTATTTAAAATCACTCACATTTGTACTAAAAAAAAATATGGCCTGACATTTTGTTTAAAATAACCTTTTAAAGGTCCTTTCACACATATCCGATCCGGGTCCGTTCCGAGTCCGATTCGTCAAGGCATCCGTTTACTCGGAAATATAAACTTGCTGTTTTTCAATGCATATGTTCACACACGTCCGATCCGAGCTTTCCGAGCTTTATCCGACTAAAAAAATATTGTCAGTGACCGATTTTCGTCCGAGCTTGGTCGGTTTTTGACGAAATAATGTCGGATCGGACATGTATGAACATGTTTCGACTGATGTGTTCAGCATACTATGAAATCTATTATATTGGCTTACGTTTGTTGTTAATATTCATTTCGTCATATGACACTGTCAAGTACATTAATTTATCATGGACAATGAGAAATTAATTGAACTAATAAGAAGTCATACTGAATTGTATGACTTAAGTAATTCTAAGTATAGTGACAATACTTGGAAAGAAAAAATATGGAAGGGAATTGCAGGAGAATTAAATCAAACAGGTAAATCAGTGTTTTAATTATATTACTTTGTATTTTATTTGAAATAACACGGTCATGATTATATGAATGCATGTATAATTTTATTATTAAATACTGTTATACTCGTAACTATTATTATTTTATATATTAATTTATACAAAATATAGACTTAAAATTTTGCTGTATTAATAACTAATATTATAGTTTTTAGTGTTTTAACCGATTCTATCCTATATATCCTAAACGTTTATTCTATAGATATATAAAAACTAAGTATTATTTTGCCACGTTATTGAGCCTTGAGGGGAGTTAAAAAAATCTTTATAAATATCTTTGATATAAAAAGCCTCATTTGCTCCTCATTTGCAGTTGCATTTCCTCCTTGAACAGGAATATTTGTTAAAGTAGTATTAGATTGTATATTATCACGTATATAAGTAAGTTTACCATCGTATTTTTTAATAAAATTATGAAGTATGCATGTAGTTAATATTATAACATCGACATTTTCTGGTTTGGCAATAATTCGTCTATTATATATTCGGAATTTTTGTAATAATATTCCAAAGGCGTTTTCTACAACTCTTCTTGCGCGACAAAGTCGGTAGTTATATATTTTTTTTTCATTATTATCAAGCTGTTTACCGGGATAGGGTCTTAATAAGTATGTTTTTTAAAGGGAATGCTTCACCACCAATTACAACATATGGTACTTCATTTGTAGTACTAGGCAATGCTTATTTTGATTAAATCCTTTTCCTAACTTCGAATGACTTAAAATACCTCCATCGCTATTTTTTCCATAACGCATATAAAGTTGTAGTGAGCGTCGACTAGGGCTAATAAAACAATAGAAAACGTTTTCTTGTAACAAAAAAATTGTGTGCCACTGTTAGGAGGAGCTTGAATTGTTACGTGTTTCCCATCGATTGAACCTGTGACAAAAGTTTAGTTAATAAGAATAAATAGTTTTAACATTTTTGTAAATCATTATTATTATGAGGCTTAGTAATTTAACAAAATAAGTGGTATAAATTAATGATCATGTACAATTTAAATAAAATAGCACCAAAACAATTTGGAAAATTCCAACAAGTCCAAAATTCTGAAGCTATTTCCTTCCATTTTTGTTTATTTGGCGCTGCCATAACTTCATGCATAATTATTTCAATAATTGCATTACACACTTCGATAATAATGTCATATACTGTGGAAACTCCCAAACGGTAACTAAATGAAATAGTTCTCATTGAGTCTCCGGTGGCCAAGTACCTAAACAAAATAAGTATAAAATATTGAATAATAACTGTTGTTCGATAAATAACTAGAAAGTGTAATGTAAAAATCTGAAAAAAGACAGGAATAGTTCTTAAATTTTATGGAATTTTTTTTTAGTAATATTATTGAAGTTTATTTCATATAAACAATTTTCATACTTTGTCTAAAATAAAATAGAGTTCACTCAGATTTTCAATATCGATTTCTAATTTGGAATTATAGGTTTTGAACGAATATTCTAGGTTTGTTCATTCTGAAAAATTAAATGTTATACTGTTTAGCTAATTGTTTAAACATGCATTTTAGTAATAAAAATAAAAATAATGAATAAATAACGTTTTTTGTTTTTTTTTAAATTGTATTTATCCTATATTTTATTTAATTAATATTATTATTATTGTTTTTATACATATTTTTTATTACATTATAGGTAATGAAAATCATACATTATTGACTTTGAAATATCCAATATTGCAAATCCTATATAAATAGGATCACTATTCACTAACAGTTTCCAGAATTGTCGTTCAAACTCATTCCTTGACTTAACCCTCATATTTGTACATAAATTTATATATGGTGCCATCCAACGAGATTGTGAGAAACGCAGATTCCTATGAACTTTTTTCACTTTTAATCCATTAACGATGGCCTGTTTCAAATTTCTATAGTGAACTACATAATTAAATTTCGATTCTAATGTCGTAAATAGTTTTTTTACTTTTGAATTGGGAGGACATTTATTCTCAGGTAAAAATGGGAAATCATTATGATTGTCATGTAATTGTTTTGGATAAATAACATCTACTTCTAAAATATAACCATATTCAGCATCATCTTCAATTTGTGTTATATCTATTGTCAAATCGTTAAACCATTCAAAATTTTTATGAGGTAAAGCAGATAGCATTGATTTTCCATATAGATTTACACAGTTCAAGTAAGCTAACCACGTTACAGGTTTATTTGAATCATAATTAATATTTTGAATATTAGGAATGTTAGCTTTTACATGTCTTTCAACTGAATGACAAATTCCACCACGTAATCCGTTCACGTACGTGAAGTTAGCCCCCCGACATTATCGGATCTACTCCGGACCAATGCCAATGTTTTGTAACTCATTTGTAACTATTTGTAACACACTTTTCAGAATTTGTAACTCCTTACTTTGGGCGCAATCGACATTTTCCCGATGGGGGGCCAACTTCACGTAGCCCCCCCGACTTTGTCTCATCGACTCCGGACCAACGCCATTCTTTTATAACTCATTTGTAACTATTTGTAACACAATTTTCAGAATTTGTAACTCCTTACTTGGGCGCAATCGACATTTTCCCGATGGGGGGCCAGCCCCCCGACTTTGTCTCATCGACTCCGGACCAACGCCATTCTTTTATAACTCATTTGTAACTATTTGTAACACAATTTTCAGAATTTGTAACTCCTTACTTTGGGCGCAATCGACATTTTCCCGATGGGGGGCCAGCCCCCCGACTTTGTCTCATCGACTCCGGACCAACGCTATTCTTTTATAACTCATTTGTAACTATTTGTAACACAATTTTCAGAATTTGTAACTCCTTACTTTGGACGCAATCGACATTTTCCCGATGGGGGGCCAGCCCCCCGACTTTGTCTCATCGACTCCGGACCAACGCCATTCTTTTATAACTCATTTGTAACTATTTGTAACACAATTTTCAGAATTTGTAACTCCTTACTTTGGGCGCAATCGACATTTTCCCGATGGGGGGCCAGCCCCCCGACTTTGTCTCATCGACTCCGGACCAACGCCATTCTTTTATAACTCATTTGTAACTTTTTGTAACACAATTTTCAGAATTTGTAACTCCTTACTTTGGGCGGTATAAAAAATCTTTGATGGGGGAACTCCACGTAGCCCACTAGCGTCTATGAAGTTCATCCCCCTCCATATGGTCCATATAGAAAACTTCAAAAAAGATTGCGATCCCTCACTCCGGATGTTTTTGAAAAACGTCATTTTTACTTTCTATTAATTCTTAATTTTAATTGTGTATTAGTTTTTTTAATTTATAGACGTTTATATTAATTGTATTGGCGGCCCTTCACCCATTCTCCGGAAAATCTGATTTTTTGACGCTAGTAGCACCCACTATCACGGGAAAACTAAAAATTGTTTAATAATAATAGTGTTAATAAATTAATATGATACACTATAATATAATATGATTCAATATTATTAATACATTAATGCATTAATGTGATAGGTAAAATATATACTTTACTATAATATAATATATTATAATAAGTAGGTAGGTATACTTAATAAATATGAGTATTGAGTATACTTGAAATAACTAATAATGAATCTAATCAAACTTAACGTTTCCATGAATGTTGTATTTCAGTGCATAAAGTAAACGATCCCATTGTGAAAAAAATTACACAATATAAAATTAGAGTGAATATATCATGAAAAAGTGACCATTTCGTTAAATATTTTCGAATTTCATGAATTGTAAAACATCTGTTTCCATTTCATGAAATGGTCATCTTTTCGTGAAAAGATCGATTTCACGATGTGGTTACGACATATATGTATGTTTTAAAGTCTCTATTCCTGTCTTTACCCCCTTTAATTACGCCCCTGTACTATACTGCAGAGCGACTTACAAGGTCTTATCATGCTGAATGCTGATATAAATTTATTGTACACGCACCCGGCAGAAGCCGAAGTGATTTGATCTGCGGCGACCGTCGCCACTTGTGAAATTTGTAGATATTATGTAATAGTCAATATGGCAATGAATGGCCGATAGATTTTTTAATTTTGTTCATCTAAAGCCACCAAAAGAGATTTAATACAAAATAGTTTACTTTATGCCAACGATGTGTTGACACTGGTCATGGGCGCCCAGTCACTCATGTCAACTACGTATTGACACTGGCGTTCAATGTTCAAGCAAGGATAATGTTTCAATATCCAATTGTACAAAATATAGTCATGTTCTTTTTATAATAAAATGGCAATAAAACGATTACACGTGTTTTGTATTGATAACGGTGTGTGGTTCTGCCGCATCATCGCAACATGTTGCGCTGAAACACATACGAAAATATCGAGATGTGTAGCCTGTTCCATTTAAAACTTAACGATCTGTTCAAAAACCCAATGCACGCAATGACGACATATACAACCGCATGCGGCAATAACGCATCGTGTGGCCCGGTCCTTAAATAAAATTATTTTTATTATTATTATTAAACCTGTTGTGTTTTGTTACACGTACATACGTGCTGTATTTCGTTGGGTTTTCCTATTTTGTATGTAATGGCATCCTCTATACATGCCGATCTCTATTGACAAAAATAACATTATGGACTAGACTTTACGGAGTGATAACAATAATATTATTAAATTAAAATTAAATTGATTCTATTTCATTTGCATTCCAGACGTCCAGTCGTATGCTCGTGACATTTCTTCATTTATACTTGATTATATATTTTATAACAGTTGTGTCTTGCTTTTTTTTTTAATACAGCGTAATTTATTATAATGGTAAGTTTAGAATTATTTTAAATTACAATAGTATGTAATTGCCTATTATTAAATTATTAATTGGTATAAAGAATTACAATTTTTCAATGATAAAAATTTAGAATTTAGGATTTTCTACAATGTACAATATATCGATGGCTAAGAGGCCAAAAGTTGTAGGTATGTCACAAGCACTAAATTTTACAGGAGAGCAATTTTAAGATTTTAAAAAATTCCATACCAAATAATTTTTGTTGTAGATTTTTGATTTCAGATGTTGCAACTTATTTATTTGTGAAATATTCTGTAGATTACATAAATTATTACTTTTAAGCCTTAAATATTTTTGTTGACGTAGTAATAATGTATTTTTTAAACTTAAATGGGACTTGTTATAAATGGCAATTAAAATATACTTTTACAATGGACATACGAGGTTTTGATGGACTTTTTAAAAACTGTTTATTCAATATAAACTCTAATTAATCAATAGTATAAATAGTTAAAATATATTTTAGACTTATTTTTTGATATTTTAAATTAAATAAATATAATTTTCGTAAAAAGGTTAAAAAATGAAAAAATATTTAAAAAAATGTATTTATTGTAATAAATAAAAAGTAGTGTTTTCATCAAATTTTTAGTCAATTAAAACCTGTTATTTTATGCTAATTAAAGGCATCACATTTTAAATGTAAGAAACATAAAGATATCCATACATAATCATTTATTTATTTTATGATAATAATTATAACATTATTGTTATTTCAATTAAATGTAATAATTGACTATTAAGTATTAACCAAATAAAATAAAAAAGAAGAAATTCACAATACTGGAGTAATAACTCCAACAAAATATGATACGAGAGACATAATATGTTAAATGATAATAATATTAATATCATATTAATCATATTATTATTATCGATAAAAATAATATTATTTTGACGTGTCGACGTATCATCGTGATCGCGTATTTTCTATAAATAGTGTGGTGGGAAATTAGTAGCCAGACCACAGATATACACAATAACTATATATATATATATCTGCGAGCCAGACTAAAATATTATTAAATCGTGGTTCGTGCATACCACTATAATTTTTCATATTATTACAGATTAAATAAAACTAATAAATTAATTAATCTGTGATATTATTACAAATATGAAACAACACAGTCGGACCAACTTAACAAAATCTGTAAAATTAAATATTAATATATTATTATTCATAATAATTAAACATTTTTTTTATTTCCGTTTGAGAATTAAAAATATTTCTGGTTAACTATTTCGTTTTCGTTCTATAAAATAACTAATTTTGGTTCCGTTTTTGTTTTTGTTCGTATACATTTTCCAATAAAACCGGTTAATAACAAAAACGGTTTTAACCGTTTTGAAGCCCTGATTAAAAATAAATTTTCTAAAAAATAATACGTCCGGACATCTCAATCTTGAAAATTTAATACAAGGTTTCTTATAAGTTGTTCATAAAGTGATAAAAAAAATCCGAAATCGTTAGTCATAAATTATTTTTATAAGTGCTTAAAGTTCGAATTTATACGAAATTCGTCAAAATTATGAATATTTTGCAAATTATTTTGTAGGTATAATTCATAAAAATGTTTGTATAGGTAGCTAAGAGTTGAAAATTCAATACAAGATTTTTCATAAGTTTAGATTACAATAATTATAAAAGAACTTAAATTTTGGTGTATTCAGGCCATTAAAACATAAACCACCTTTTTCACCAACCACTGGAAATTATATCCTAAGCTGACAAATCATCTTCGTTCAGAATCGTTTTTCGTATACAATGATACCTGTCATTGCATTCAAATTTAACCTACCCTAGTCCGAGGTTTACCCCACCCCCTAATGTACAGCAGAACGGTACCCACTTGCCCTCTTTTAGATTCTGAACGAAGTGATGAATGTATTGATTTTACAATGATGTGTGTTTTTTTTTTTTTTTTTTTTTATTTTTGTGTCTGTCACCACGTTTTGGAGCAGTAAAAGTGCTCCGATTTTAAAAAGTGAACCCTGTTTCGGATAGGAAAGTGAATGTAGTTTGTACTTGGGTCAAAAGTAAAAAATTTCCAATAGTTTTCAAAAGCGCCGGGAAAAACCAAAAAAAAAATGACGGAAAAACGGGAATTTTTACGTAAAACCAGTTTTCGACCAAATCGATTTTTTTTTATGATTGTAATTCAAAAACTAATCACTGAAAATACTTGAAATTTTCGATTTTTTTGAGAAATTTTTTTTAAAGTGTCGATACGTCGATATACGAAATCTGTCGAAAACGCGAAAATTTGCAAGTAATTTTGAAGTTGAAAAATCATAAAATTTTTTTCTTTTATAACTAAGTTTTGAAAATTTGGTACAAGGTTCTCCATAAATTTTTCTTCAAATATCTGTAAAAAAACTCTACCGGATTCAGACAAAAAATTTTTATGAGTGTTTGAATTTTAAATTTTTATGAAATTGCGTAACGATAACGATTTATCCTCAAACGATTTTAAATATTTGTTATTATTCAAAAAGTATAAGTCGTAGATACTTGAAAATTTTACCAGTTATTAAGATTCGCGTTTTCTTAACGTGATTTAAATTTCAAAATATTTTGACTTTTTTTGAGCTATTTATAGACAACTGAAATTTTCAATTTTTCTGAAAAAATATTTTTGAAGTGTCGATAAAATTTTTTGGCCCTATCAAAATACTTGAAAATTTAATACAAAGTTCCTCATAAGTTATTCTTATAGTGATTAAAAAATTATAAGAATACATATGCACAATTTTTTTTTATTAGCATTTGAAGTTCAAATATTGACAAAAATTCGTCAAAACCATGAATATTTGCAAATTATTTTGTAGTTAAAAATTCATAAAATTTGTTGTTTATATAACTAACGATTAAAAATATAACACTAAGTTGTCCATAAGTTTTCTTTCAAGTATCTATAGAGAAAACTCGAAGCATCATTATAGGAAAAATTTTAAGTGCACGATATAAATATCGTACGATATGTAATATAATATATCCTAGACTGACAAATCATCTCCGTTCAGAATCGTTTTTCATATACAATGATACCTATCATTGCATTCAAATTTAACCTACCCTAGTCCGAGGTCCACCCAACCCCCTAATGTACAGCAGAGCGGTACCCACTTGCCCGCTTTTTTTTTATTTATATAATTTTAATTAATAGTATATTGTATGAGTTGATAATTATTATAAATTATTTGATTTATTTTATACATACATTATTGAATTAATTATTTTTAGAAATCTTTATAATATTAATTGATAAATAAAATTAACAAAAAAAAAAAAAAATGAAACGATTGATATAAATGTTCACCAGAATGTTTTGTTACAGTTAAAATGACAACTATTAATGTTCAAAAATTATTATTTTTGCGTATTTAATTTATTTATTTGTATCATTTGAGAGAAAAATAAAATTATTATTAGTATATTTTTGTAGGTAGGAAGAAAGCCATTAATTGATAAAGATAAAGTATTTGCTGTTTTAAGAAATCACAACTTATTTAAGGAAAATGGAAATTTACTTAATTCTAATGACCCGGTTTGGACTATTTTAGCAACAGAACTTGATGGTAAAATCTCACCTAAAAGTATTTATATTAACATTTTCCTGAATAGAAATGAATGGCAAAGTAAATTAAGAGAATTATATTATATTAAGGATGTAGAAAATGTGGATCATACTGATGCAGTAGTATCAGATAACGATTCATCTTCGTCATCATCCGTAAAATCTAATCCAAAAAATAAATTATTTACAGTAGAAATTCGTTATGACTTGTATAGAACTATTCTTCCGGAAAGAAATGTTTACAGAGATGGGAAAAAATTTAGGACATATGAGATTTTAAAGCCATTTACTTGGACAGATGTGGTGAATGATGCCTTCATAAATACCCACCAACTTCCTTGTAATTTTATTTATAAGCGTGGTAAAGTGTTTAGATCAAACTCTAGTAAACATTTTATTACTTTCCAAGCTATTTGTAAAGATAAATGTGGAGCTAGACTATCTGGTTGGAGTGATCATGAACCAGCAGAAGGAGAACCACTTAGAATTAAAATTTTAACCAATGACACTAGAGGGATGGAACGTCAACATGTAACAAAAAGACCATTAAAAGGTAATAAACGACTGGCAGTTGGTTCAGATTTAGATAAAGATTTAGCATGTAACTGGAGACGTAATAATGTGACTGATATGGAATATGGTAGAATTTCACCTCCAAATCTTTACAATCTGCATACATTAAGAAAAGCAAAGCAGGAATACAGAGACAAAAAGTTAGGTATAAAATATAAGTGTCCTATTGAATCTTTAGTAGAATTTAAACATAATTCAAGGCATTCGGGGTCCATCCATTCTATTGGTGTAGATCCTATTTTTGTTCACTACTGGACAAATCATCAGATATCCATCTACAAAGATCTTAATAATAGTTATAATAAATTATCAATAGATGCAACCGGAAGCCTTGTAAAAAAACAAAAAAGAACCTCCTTACAACTACTATCAGCAAATATTTTCTTATATGAAGGTATAATTAGTACAACTTATGGAAATATTCCGGTAACACAAATGATTTCTGAAAAACATGATACCTTGTCTATTTTCAATTGGCTAGCATCATGGATGGCTGCAGGTTTACGCCCACCTAATGAGGTTGTCTGTGACTACTCTCGAGCACTTTTGGCAGCCATATCTAGAGCTTTTTTTAAGGGAGGAAATATTAATTCATACATAAATCATATGTTTGAAATAATCAATGGTAGTGATAAAAAAGTACCAGACACTTATATTCGATTGGATGTAGCTCATATAGTTAATATTTTTTGTCGTATTAAATGCTTATCTGGTATTAAGAATAATAGTTTGAAAGAATTTTATGTTCGTGGTTTTCGTCTATTGTTAACATCTGAAGATCTAGATACCTTCGAGAAAATATTGGAAAATTTAATGACTATAATGTTAAGTGAAACTGATGGATGGACGAGTGATAAATTGCCTACTCCTTCAGAAATAGCTCGTGAATACATACTAAATCTAATAAAAGGTATTAATGATACAAATAGTCATATAAGCTCCTCCAAATTAGATGATGATGGCAAAGGTGATGATTATGAAGATGATAAAAATGATGATGATGATGATGATGATGATTATAAAGATAATGACACGGCAATAAATAACTTTTTGAAAAATATAAAAAAAAGAAGCTTAGCAAGTTCACTGATTCAAGGCAACAGGATATCGGCATATTATTTACCCGATTTATTACATCATACTTTGAGATTATGCAAACATTTTCCACTATGGAGTAATGTGCTTCGTAATATATTTCAATCTCCATACCAAAGAGCATCGTCTGCAGCTATAGAAAATGATTTTAAGGAATTGAAAACACAGATATTAAAATTTGACGTGTGTCCCATGACAGCAGACAGATTTGTAATAAAGCACTTGGAAAGCATAAATAGCAACGTTAAGCTTTTTAAAAGTAAACAGTTAAGACACAATATAGACACAGAAGAGTCAGAAAAGGATAATCAAAATAATTCACCTCTAAAACCTTATAAGGAGACAAAAAATGTTGATACAGAAATATTAGAATCACATAAAGATCTAAGTTTGAATAAATTATTCAAACAATTAGAATCAGATGAAGCTACAGATAAAGATTCGAATGGAAGTGAAAATGAATCTGATGAACAGGACGTGGAATCTGATGATCGGTTCGAAGATTTGTATGAAAAAGAACACGGGACTGATGAAGTAGATTATGAATCTGATAATTCAATAAATGCCATCGAAAACTGGAAAGGCAAGGGTAAAGAAACTCAAGGTAATATTTTAGTTAAAAATAATAAAAAACACAAAAAAGTACACCGAAAAACTAAATATATGAGTCCAACCAAAGAAATTGATAGAATATTATCATCAAGAAAAACTCGCTCTACAACAAATAATTTATTAATAAATGGAAATAAAGCTACACCTGTCATTTTATCAAAAAAACGTTATTTAGTACAAAACACTTGTCCTTTTGACGCAGTTGCAGTTTTAATTACAATAGCTTATACAGATCATCCAAAATACCAACAATTTATAGAAGAAAATATGAATAACGATTTCCTAAAATTTTGCAAAAATCTTGCAAAAACTGGACCGACCCAAAGTATTTACAAAACAAGAGTATCCTTACTGCAAAATATATTCAAGGTTGATACTGGGGTTACTGATATAAATTTAATTAATGCTACATGTAATGTTAATTTTATAGTAACAAGCTATTTAAAAAATGCACCTTCAGCTATTGAATCAATAACGTGTTCCAAATGTTCAACATCTAAAATATACTATAGTCCAACTATCGTATTAAATTTACAAAACGGATTTAAAAGTCTGGAAGATGACATAAAAACATATTTAGAGGAAAAAAAGTTGAATTGTTCAAATTGTTCCGAGGTCATGTCAAAATCAAGACAACTTATGGATCATTTATTTATAGAAACGGATTTTTATTCCCAGTCAAGTTATTCTCTTAATGAATTTCCAATGCAGCTGAATTTAATCGATGACAGGTACCTAATTATCATTAAAATATAATATCGTGTCCCAAAAGTTCATTACAAGCCTGAATATTTCCACTGAAAATTATTTCGAGTACAATTTTTTTATTATAAAATAAAAAAATTGAATTTTCTGTTGAAATATTTACGGTGGTACATTATACCTATAGGGTTCACTTATAATGTTATTACACAATATACATACAGTACAATATTAATACATAATTTTCAGATACATAATTATTGGTGTCACAGGATGGAGTCATGGTCACTACGTGTCTTACATCAAGCGTAATTACACTTGGAGATACATAATGATTTACAACGTAAAATTCAAAAATCTACTTCAAAAACTAAAATTAATCCTCATTTAATTATGTATATTAAAGTATAAACTAATTAAGGTTTTTTTTTAATTATATAATTTTTTTTTTTAATTTTTAAAATAATAAAGAATCATTAACAATAATTTCATTTAAGATATTCATTATTCAATTCAATAAAAATATGTTCATAAGAAATACAATATACAATTTTTTTTTTTAATTTAAGTGCATTATTAAAAATGTTTATATCATTATATTTGCTCATTCCAGGTAAGTAAAATTTAAGTTAATTTTGTCAAGTTGTCGAAAATATATCACGAAATGGTCACTTTTTCATGATATATTCACTCCAATTTTATATTGTGTAATTTTTTTCACAATGGGATCGTTTACTTTATGCACTGAAATACAACATTCATGGAAACGTTAAGTTTGATTAGATTCATTATTAGTTATTTCAAGTATACTCAATACTCATATTTATTAAGTATACCTACCTACTTATTTATAATATATTATATTATAGTAAAGTATATATTTTACCTATCACATTAATGCATTAATGTATTAATAATATTGAATCATATTATATTATAGTGTATCATATTAATTTATTAACACTATTATTATTAAACAATTTTTAGTTTTCCCGTGATAGTGGGTGCTACTAGCGTCAAAAAATCAGATTTTCCGGAGAATGGGTGAAGGGCCGCCAATACAATTAATATAAACGTCTATAAATTAAAAAAACTAATACACAATTAAAAATTAAGAATTAATAGAAAGTAAAAATGACGTTTTTCAAAAACATCCGGAGTGAGGGATCGCAATCTTTTTTGAAGTTTTCTATATGGACCATATGGAGGGGGATGAACTTCATAGACGCTAGTGGGCTACGTGGAGTTCCCCCATCAAAGATTTTTTATACCGCCCAAAGTAAGGAGTTACAAATTCTGAAAATTGTGTTACAAAAAGTTACAAATGAGTTATAAAAGAATGGCGTTGGTCCGGAGTCGATGAGACAAAGTCGGGGGGCTGGCCCCCCATCGGGAAAATGTCGATTGCGCCCAAAGTAAGGAGTTACAAATTCTGAAAATTGTGTTACAAATAGTTACAAATGAGTTATAAAAGAATGGCGTTGGTCCGGAGTCGATGAGACAAAGTCGGGGGGCTGGCCCCCCATCGGGAAAATGTCGATTGCGCCCAAAGTAAGGAGTTACAAATTCTGAAAATTGTGTTACAAATAGTTACAAATGAGTTATAAAAGAATAGCGTTGGTCCGGAGTCGATGAGACAAAGTCGGGGGGCTGGCCCCCCATCGGGAAAATGTCGATTGCGCCCAAAGTAAGGAGTTACAAATTCTGAAAATTGTGTTACAAATAGTTACAAATGAGTTATAAAAGAATGGCGTTGGTCCGGAGTCGATGAGACAAAGTCGGGGGGCTGGCCCCCCATCGGGAAAATGTCGATTGCGCCCAAAGTAAGGAGTTACAAATTCTGAAAATTGTGTTACAAATAGTTACAAATGAGTTATAAAAGAATGGCGTTGGTCCGGAGTCGATGAGACAAAGTCGGGGGGGCTACGTGAAGTTGGCCCCCCATCGGGAAAATGTCGATTGCGCCCAAAGTAAGGAGTTACAAATTCTGAAAAGTGTGTTACAAATAGTTACAAATGAGTTACAAAACATTGGCATTGGTCCGGAGTAGATCCGATAATGTCGGGGGGCTAACTTCACGTACGTAATCCGTTCTCCAGAAAAATTTGAATATCATACTGTTTAAGCCGTTCTAATTTAACATTAGTATGTTTTAACATACAATCGAATGCAAATCCTGGAGCGGTCATAAAATGTGAAGCATCGAGTTTAAGTGTTTGTAAACAAAGATCTCTAAAATTTTCAAAAACATCAGAAAGTAAACATACATCTGTTGCTAAGTATAAGTCACTATATTCTCCTAATGTTTTTATATTCAATTTTTTCCAAACCTTATGAGCATGCGCATAATCTTCATCACTAATATCTTCATCTTTTAATGAATTATAAAAAAACTGTTTTGGTGGTAAACAAGTTTCATTTAATTTATTAGGATGGTCAATATATTCATAAGGAAACACACCTTTTCGTGTAACTAAATTTAATGTCGACAAAGAAAATATTTTTAATGTTTCTCTAAATCTAGTTTTGTCTTCAGATAAATTATCAGCTAGTGAACTAAGAGACTCTGACATAAAACGAAATGTGTCAATAAATTTTATATTGAATTTATCTTGAATAGTTTTACTAAATGATATATATTTTTCTGACGAATTAGGTATTACATGAATATCATTTTCATTACAACCAAGTTCACGAACAATGAAATGACTGTCATAGACTAAGTTATGAAAGTATATTGGAATAAATGAAACATTAGTTAATTCAAAATTACAATTTAAACAAACAGCTGATCTAAAACGTCCTGTAAAATGATTATGATCTCTTACTTTAAATAAATTATCGTTTTTAAATGATTTGAAGCAGCATTCACATAATCTAGCATTTTGAAATTTATGCTCTTCATCAACAGTTAATTTGTCCATGGGTATATTTATCTTATAAAGATTACACACTTTTGAACCTATATCTATCATTGTCTTTATGAAATGTTTTGCTGCATTACGGTTTCTATAAACATGAAGTTTTGCTGGAATTTTATAATTTGTTATTAAATATTTAGGTATAATGTCATAATCTATTTTTACGTAAAATGCATAACTCATAGGATTATGTTTATGAGTTATCAATGTCTTAGTTTTAATGTCTTGGTTGTTTATAATAGGTTTTAAATAACATTCAAAATCAGAATAAATTACTATAGGTATTCGTTGAGATATTTTAAAATTTTTAAAATAAATAGTATCGTTATCACCGTTATCAAACATTTACGAATAAGTCTACAAAAATCATTAATAAAACAATAATGTGACGTTATACCATTATGAATTAAAAGCAAATCGAAATGGTTTTTACTATCCACATTATTCATATATAATGGGAAAACAACATTTTTATTATCTAAACTAAAAACATTAACTGATACATTATTTAAACGTTCAAATGATTTAATTTGATTAACTGGTGTCGGAAAATCGATACAATGAAAATTTAATTTACTTTTTTTTTCAAGTATTTTAAAATATTGATTACTAAATTTAGTTTTATCTGAACGAGTATTATACTCGTATTTTGTTAAAATTGCATATTTGAAACATTTATTTTGTTATCATTATTTTTTACATTTATAACAGCTTTCTTATTCCTTATACATTCTGGTAAAATTACATAAGAAGATCCGGTTAAAGGGTTTACAATATTGATTCTTAATTGAATAAACTCCAACCACTTCCTTTAGTTACAAAATTACTTTCCTCTTTGTTAATTTTATCAAACATTTTTTTTAATAAATTTTCGAAATTTGAATTTGTATATGCCAACACATTCACTGTTTTAAATGAAATATCTCGGTGTTCCTGTGTTAACACATGTAGGTACATAAACACAGTCGAGATATAAGTTAAATTTAATACTAGTTTGTTGTGTCATTTTTTTTAATTTACAAACAATCATTTCAAAACCGAAGTCAAAAAATTGATTAAAGTCTATGAAATTATAATCGTTTTTTAAAACAAACGTTTTTGAACATTTTTTAAACCGATTTAATTGAATAAGTCCGCTTCCAATTACGTTCATACGTGTTCTTTTTGATATTACATTTCGTTGTATTTTACTGTAATTAAAAATAAATACATAATAATAATAATATAAAATTTACCATTAAATAACAATAAATAAATTATTATTACTAAATAAAAAAAAACGTATTAACCATTTATGCTTATTAAGTCATTATTTATTATTATTACAATCGATAGCGTTGACCATTGAACGATCGAGGTTAATTTTTAAAATATTACTGTGTTACTAATTACGATCTATTGTTATTAAAGATAAGTCAATATAATTTTATTATTTTACTTAATATGAACTGATAATATTGCTTTTTTATACATAAATAATTAACTTAGTAGACTATAACTTAAAGCTGATCTGGTTTTTTTTCCAAATTTTTTTAGTATCAAATCTCTGGTTTATATATATATTCATTAATCTTATTCATCCATCAAGTGATATTATGAAAGGTCGTTCTTAATGTCGTTTAATTTTAGATTTAACGTAAGTCTGCGATATAGCTGTAGAAATTAAGTATTAAATCGACATGTTAATATTTGTTAAAATGAAAATCGATTGTAATTATTTTTAACGGATGAGGTTAATTTTTCAATATTAGTATAATGTAAGAACTTATATTATTTTATTATTTTACTTAATATAAACTGATAATTGTTTTTTATACATAAATAGGTAGTTGAAAATACATTTCGTTAATTTTACATCACTAACTGCATCGTGTATATAAGTTATATCATGGTTTTGATTACAAATTGAATCATGAGTTTCCTTCAACGATAAAAATCTACCATTTTTAATTATATAACCTAATTTATGGTTTAATATAATTTCATTACGTTTATAATTAATTAATTTTAAATAAAATACTCTATTATTATCAGTATCGTATGCAGTCATATTCAACATTATATTTGTATTAAAACCTAATCTTTGTAAAATATTTTTATCTGAATTACCATTCCATAGTAAAATAATTGCATTTTGGTTATTAAAATCAAGATAGTTTTTTAAAAAGCTTGTAGTTAGGTTCGACGTTTTTGATTTCATAGCTAAATGTAATTCGTTTAATATAACTTGAAGCTGATCTGGTTTCTTTTCAAAAATTTTTAGTAGCAAATCTCTAGTTTTTATATATGAATTATAATTATTTTATTATAATTATTCATTAATCTTATTCTTCCATCAGGTGATATTATTAAAGGTCGACCTCGTAGACGAATAATTTCAGATTTTACGTGAGTCTGTGATATAGCTGCAGAAATAAGTATTAAATCTGTACGTTGATAGTTGCTGAATTCAAAATCAATTATAATTATTTTATTTTTTGGTTTTTGCCTGTAATTAAACAACATCAATTAATAGTATCATAGTATTATTTTTATCTATGTTACTAAAATATATTTTAATAAAAATAAAATACTGATTCATAATTTTTTATTTTATATAAAATTTAGATTATTGAATGTACTTTATATATTTTATTGATTTATTTTTTTATTTATGCGTAGTATGAATTTATTTGATATTAAATATTTCATTATTCATTTGATTTTTATTTCACTGAAATTTTGTAAAATATTAAGACATATTTTTTTTATAATCAATAATATAAATATTTTATAGTCACACAAGCTGTCCCGACATGGCGTTGCCCGCGTATTAGTTGGTTTTTTTTTGCATTTTCGTAGGCCATGTATTAGTGTTATTATGTATGAGAAAATTTAAAAGTAATAGGTAAAGTATCTAAATGTTGAAATTAAGTACAAACCAACATATATATTTTCTGAATTTACATTTTATTCATCTTATATTAAATTATTGTTTGTAATCAGTGACCTACTTACAAAATATACTATATACATTAAAAACATACAAAAATAAATTAAATTAATAAAAATAAAAAATTATCTAAGTACTACTTTGTGTACAACATTCCTGGTTAACCTGTCTTTCGCTAACACGAAGAGATTTGATGGTTTTCCTACACGTGAGCAGACAACATATAGCTGTCCATGTGAGAAACATGTGTTTTCCAAATCCAAACCGCAAATAGATATTGTTTGGCCTTGAGATTTATTTATAGTCATCGCAAAAGCTAAACAAATCGGAAATTGGAGCCTTTTAAACGGTATTGGAGATTCCGACGCTATCAGTGGAATACATGGCAACAGGACGATACCTCCTTTAAATTTTCCCGACAAAATTGTTGCTTCAAGAATATTTTCGGTCATTTTTTTTATGACTAAACGTGTACCGTTACATAATTGAGGTGGGTTTAAATTACGTAGAAGAATAATTGATGAACCAATTTTCAATTGAAGGTTGTGTGGTGGCATTCCTGGCAAATCCAGAGAATTCAAAAATTCAGTTGGAAAGTTTACGATTTCGTTTTCATTAATAACTGTGTCGATTGATTTAAAAGACATCAAATCACCGGGCAAAATCTGTTGTATATGGAAGTTAATTTCGTTCACATTAACATTTCTTGCTGCCAAAATAGCACGATTACAGGGCCAATTGTGATCTAAATAATAATTCAATATATCCGGAAAGACACTCTCAATTAGTTCATTTTTCGTTTCAACAACAGTGCAGAAAATATCTGGTAATTTTATGTATTGTGTATTTTGATGCAACTCAATTTCACCATTTCCAATATCCAGCAATTGTTTAGAAAATACTTGTGCTGTTGGATCATTTTGCAATTGTACTCACATATTCATAGTCAGTCGAAGTGTCTCAACACTTGTCCATAAAATCGATTGTTTTAAGCATGCGTTGATCTCATCGGCAAAATTAGAGTAAGGAATAACTGGTAAAGTCTGCCGGAAATCACCGGACAGTAGTAAAACAGTACCACCGAAAAGTTTATTGTTACCTTTAAAATCTTGCATAGTTCTATGAAATGCTTCAAGTGAATGTTTATGAGTCATAGTATACTCATCCCAAATTATTATTGCACTTTTTTGCAACACTGTAGCCATTCCGCTTTTTTTTTAATGTTACACATTGCGTTTGGCTTGTTATGAATGTCTAATGGCAACTTCAATGCTGAATGTGCTGTTCGTCCACCATCTAACAAAGTTGCAGCAATGCCTGACGATGCAATTGCCAAAAAAATTTTCTGTTGGGAACGTGTCTTTGCAAGAATTAATGATATTAAGAATGTCTTACCTGTTCCACCTGGTGCGTCTAAGAAAAAAAACCCACCTTGGTCAGCATCAACGGTCCGCATTATCCGATTATAAATATTTTTTTGTTCGGCTGTCAGTAATGGCTCATTATTCACAATAATTGTAGCTAAGTCAACGTCATTGTACTGTTTTTCTCGTTGCAAATCAGTATTTACTAGGTCTACAGCCGGGCGATCAGGTGATGACATTCCATAATGACTAAGTTGCAAATTTGAAATTAAAATACATAAATCTTCGATCAAGACTAATGCTTCATTATACATCTCTGGTGTGAAATCTAAATTTGGACATTGGTTTGTTCGTCTAATTCGATGCAGTATATCTTCAGTCATATAATTTTTATATTTTTCCCACAGAGTCGATGATTGTGTTGGAAAACATGTTGTCAAAATTATTGCAAATAGTTGACGAATATTATTTTGTGTAGATGTCAATGCTGCATCAGCAAGTGTCAAGTCCCAATGATTGTCTGCTTCCAGTAGTTGCAACTCGCAACATGCATCTTGATATGTATTCAACACTCGATCGTTCACTGTTCGCAAATATTCGAAAGATGTTGGTCCGGGAATATTCACCAGCAATAAACGCAAAAAGAAGCATTCACGTTGTTTAGGATGTACAGTGTAAAGTCGTCCCAATGTCTTAGCTTTAAATATGCCTGGGATCGATGTATGTGGTTTTCCTTGCTTACGGGGCTCCCACTTTTTCCCTATTTTATTCCATGTAAAATAGAGTGGAACATCGGTATATAATAATGTTTTTGCAAATTGGCCAAATACATCAGATTTTTGACATAATGTAAAGAATTCAGTTAGTGTCGTTTTCGGTGTCTCAAATGCTCTTTGGAGAATATTTTCTTTGGTAAAATATACTCGTTGACCGTTTTCAAGATGTACTGCAAGATGCTGGACAGAAGGTTCTCTTTCGTGTATTGGAAAACTGAAAATACGCCAGATAGCTTCGCTGCTGCTTATCTATCTACCCATCTGGTATTTTGCTATTTCGTCATTTTTGTTTATATTTTGTATATCAAATACGGCCAAATGTACTTAATTGATTTGACGGAACTGCAAAACTCGACATTAATATGAGCCTTATACGCTTTTGACAGCAATGGTGAGTACGGAACTACCCACCGATTATCAATTTCAACTTCATTTATAGAATTCGACTTTCGAATTGTAAATGTGTGACCACCATGCTCAGGGTCTCTGCGGCGATACAATGGATAACCATCGATATCCGTAATAGTATCATTGGTAAAGGGTTTCGGGAAACGTTTCTTACACCTTCCTTCTTCCATGCATGGTGATGCCATGTTAAAAGCACCACACGGTCCGTGGATCATGTGACTGGTAAAAATATCGAACAATTCTGAGTTAGTTAGTGGATCCGCAATTTCGGCAGAAATTATTTGGTCAATTTCTTCTGGACGGATTTTATCTTCAAGCCAAACCAAAATATGAGAATGAGGCAAACCTCGCTTTTGCCACTCAATAGAATACAGCCAGCAACGAACGTGTGTCACCAAAAACTGAATATTTTACGATTAAATTAATTAAAGATTTTAACTTTTGTTTAAACACACGTGTAACGATATCGTGACGATGTATTGATTGTTGACCTGGTAATAACAAACTTTTTATTTCTTCCTAATTTGGATTACACGTAAATGTAACAAACAAATCAGGGGGTCTATTCTCGAAAAGATCGAATAAACGTTACGTAATTACTCGTATACGAGCAATTCGTAACCTTTGCTCGTCTACGTTCATTATCTCGTATTCTTGAACAGCATACGAGTAATCTAAACGACCAATTCGTATACGAATAAATCGAACGTACAAATCATTAAAAGTGTAGTGGTAACTCTGTAAAATGTCAATCTTATCAAAGTTTTGGCGGGTTTTTGAAATATTTTGTACGTTATCACAGCCGACCGGCGTAGTTATGGCACAGCATTTTAGAATAAATGTGGTAAATGGTAATGATAATAGCTATAATTATGAATTATTGGCTAAATATTTTTTATCTTTGATAATTATTAATGATTACTGATTGACGATTACTAAGCAGTAAAACTTTAACTCATCGTAAATTGTTCCTTGTTTTACTATTATTTTTTATTACAATTTTTGGTTTTACTGTACTATTTGATTGTTTTACTCGTTTTTTCTACAATGGATACGAAAAAATACAGAAAGCCGAATACTACAGATAAACAAAAAAAATTACTAGTAGACTTCATGGTATTACATCCAGAACTGGTGTCTGGGAAAAATACCTCGAAGTCTACAGTAAAACAGAGACAAAAGCTGTGGGAAAGAATTTCAGAAGTTTTAAACTCTGAAGTTGGTCCAAATAAATCTTGGAGTGAGTGGAGAAAGGTATGTATAATAATATATTGTAATTGTATTATATAGTTGTGTAATGATTTTTAATAGTTTTATTATTTTTTTTTTTTTGCTTACTCAGACATGGTGTGATTTAAAAACAAATGTTAAGAGTAAGGCAGGGTGTAACAGAAAGGAAAGGAATAAAACTGGTGGTGGAGAAGTAGATTTAGAAGTGTTTAGTGAGTTTGAAAATAAGATATTGGAACTGATCGGTCCGACAATAGTTGAAGGACATAGTTCAGTGCAAGAAAGCACTGCTGATATTTCGTTTTTTGTACCACATTTGTAAGTTTATTATGTAGGCTAATAATGTATTAATGTAGTTGCTAATGTTACGTTAAATACTAATCTTGTGTATTATAGTAAATTGTAATTTAGTTAGATTCTTGTTGAGACAAAATGCTAAATTTCCATAGGTGTTTTAAAAGAACAAACAATATTAATTATTTGGTAACAAATAACATTTATTTAATTATTAGATTAAATTGTATATTATTAATTATTTTAATATTAACTATTCAATTTTATAATGTACAAAAGATCAACACAAAGCTTAAATGAGTCAAATGTAGAATTGGTCAATGATATGCCTGCTATGATAAATGATGTCTCAGATGATAATATGTGGAATGATGGGTTTGTTATATTTAAAAATATATAAATGTATGTCGTATAAGTGTAATTTTTAAAATTATTTCTTTAATCTCAGTTGCTTGACTCAAGGACTTGAAGATCTTTTATCTAGTGTAGAAGAAATAAATAAAGTGGTTGATGATAATTGTGCTAATGACCCTATAACAAATGGCCCAACCGTATCACAACCATCAATTAGGTTTGTATAGTTCTAATATTTGGAATAAAATGTTCTTACATACTTACTTAAAAATGTATATTAAATATTAAACGTGTACATATTTTCTAACTAATTAAATTAATTTGTTCATAGAAATGTATATAGTGGTAAAAAAAAATCAAAAATGAACAACTTGCAGAATACTGTTGCTGCCACAAAATCATTTGCTGCTATAAGTAAAAAAAAAACAAAAATTAAGGCCAATTATTATGAAAAAAAATTAATATTGCTGGAAAGAATTGCTGCAGCTGAGGAAAAAAAAGCTGAAGCTTTAACGAGTATTGCTCAAAGTCTGGAAAGTAGATATAAAATTTAACTGCTTGTTAAGCGCTTATTTAAAATTGTTTATTTGTTTTCTTCTTCTCTTCTTTGCTTAACTTTTATGCTTTATATGTTTTTTTTATTAAAATCTTCTTACCTTCTCTTTTTGGTTTTTATCTAATGTTAATTATTATTGGGTGCTTGAGTATAAAAATATTGAGTTTATATGTTTTTTTTAGGTTGGTATGCTTTGAATGTCTAAATTGTATGCTTGAAAAGAATATTTAAGATAATTAAATGATGATTTTAACTATTTTTGAATTAACAGTTCAAATTATATATTAATATATGTTAAATACAGTGTTGGGTAATACAAATAATAATATACCTACTATATATATTATTAGTCATTATGGACTGATTTTAAAATTCATTTTTAATAAAGTAACTTAATTTATAATGCCTTATTTTTTGTCTTTTGAATGTAAAAGTAACATAATTTTAATAGTTTTCTAAAGTAATTTACCCAACACTGGTTAAATGTTAATAATATATTAATAAATTATATTTTATAATACTAATAATAACATAATATGTATAAAAACAAATAATTAGAATACCAAACACAAATTTGAAGAAACATTGTTTATTACTACCTAACTAAGGGGAAAGGGGCTTACTTGTTTTTAACAGTATTAGACACTGCATGCTTGTTATAAAATGTATTAATACATAATATAAAAAAAATAATGACATTTTTAATAGATTTTTATAATGTTAGATTTTATTTTAATGTCTTGTAAAATATGAACGTATGACCAGTTGTTGCATACGACGACCAATTGTTAAATGTTGACCTACTTCAGGGTCAGGATTAATTTGTGCATCATACATTCCAAAATCGACATTTGCAGGATCATCAGGTTCATTTATTGGAACAGGTATGTTTTCATTAATGCACATGTTATGGAGAATGGTACAAGCTATAATAATTTTTGATGCTCTCTCTGGGTGGTAGTGCAAAACTCTATGCTTCAGTAAACATCTAATTATAATTTAATAAAATAAATGTTTGAATTATTTATATATTATTTATTTAGCCTAAAGAGAATATGTACCTAAAGCGCATTTTCAGAATACCATTACATCTTTCAATTGTAGACCTTGTACTTGTATGCCAATTATTATAACCAGCATCAGGAGAATCTGGCACTGGGTCACTTAGTGGCGTTAAAAGCCAAGATCTTAGTGGATATCCTGAATCACCTACAGAAGATATTTTACTGAATATATAAAATGTATCTTATACCAATTACAGAGAAGATTGATAATTTATACTGTTGTATGTGGCATTTAATAATTAAATAAATAAATAAATTGTATGTGCCAACAAATAATAATAGAAAAACGTTACTTCTTTGTTTAAATTGCGTAATATTAGGCCAATGAAGCAAATGAGCTGAGGCAGCACATTGTAAAATAATATTTAAGGACGTAAGCACCACAGAATAGGGACAGTGCGGGTTTCGAGTGAGAGACGGCACACGTTCTTATTTTTGTGTGTTTGTTTGTGTGTATAATAAAGAAATCCAAAATAGTGTGAATTGTTCTTTAATCTTTTTGTGTACCATCGAGATATAGGTATACTACAGTGGCGCCCAACGTCATTCGTAATCCACTACCCGAATTTCTATTGAACACTTGTGTTTTTGTGTTTTTGTTTTTTTTTGTGTAGATTAAATACAAGTCATTTTTGTGTGTTTTACTTTCATACATATCGCGTTTTGAACCTTTTTTTTTGAATTCTCACGGCAGGAAGACTACGACCAATTGGGATCATTTTGGTGTTTTACGCACTCGAGGTGAATATTTGTATTTGGTTATAATTGATATATACGTGATATATTTTTTTTTTTTTTTTTTTCGTTTATCAATATAACATATATATATATATTATTTATTTTTTTTTTTTTTGATTTATTATTAGCGTTAATTAATTATATTTTAATTTTTAGTAAGGGTAGTAATTATTTAATTAGTGTATAATTTAATATAATTAATCTAGTAGTATAAATTGGCTGTATAAACACTCCAAATAAATTTTTCTAACAATATATTTTACTAACTCAATATTTCGGAATTTCAAAAATGTTATAATTTAAGTATATAATTTTAGTTAAAAGTAATTAATTAAAGTTAACACATTTTATATGACCAGGTATAGATATAGGATTATTTAAACTAAGTTTTCTAATTTACAGTTTAATGAGTCAACTTAAAGACCCTAGATCGGATCTTTCTATTACGATAAATACGGCAACAGATATCTATACTCTCAAAAAACCATTTCTTATTCAATATTGCGAAAATAAAAATCTAAAATCTACTGGAACTACTGCCGAATTAAGAGCTAGACTAAGTAGATATTTAAGAGGAGCTATAACTTTGGAAGACGTGGATGATTCTTTAGACGTTGAAAAACGTAATATAATTCTTAATAATTCGATCACTAATAAAATTGATTTAAAAAATTTACTTAAAGACGCTGAGCTATCCGATTCAAGTCCCGATAAAATAGACAACAATAAAAGCTCACCAGCTACTTACTCAACATCATTAGCTCTATACGACAACTTAAACAATAGTTTAAATTCTTTT
This sequence comes from Aphis gossypii, assembly GCF_020184175.1. Lineage (NCBI taxonomy): Eukaryota > Metazoa > Arthropoda > Insecta > Hemiptera > Aphididae > Aphis > Aphis gossypii. The sequence continues at coordinate 49,523 of NW_026083064.1, forward strand.
TCAAATAGAGTTGGAAAAATCTTAGAAAATTCAAACACACCTGGTAATAACTCTCAAGATCAAAGCACCCAATTTTACCAAAATACCTTAATACATCTTGAGGATTCTATTAATTCTCCCGAAAACTTAAAACACATATATCAGGAAATAGGGCTCAACAAAAATAACTCAACTAATAATCAAGCTAACCCTAATTTAAACACTAACTCTATTCTACCCCAACCAATTGCACCGAGCAAAAGAAGAATGAATGAAAAAACTCTAATGATTAAACCTGATAATTTCACTGGGACCGAGGACGTTAGGAAATTTTTTAAGCAATATAATAAGATTAGTGACATTAATGAATGGAATGAAAATGATAAACTAAAATATTTTTCAATTTTTGTAAAAGGCACAGCCAATACCTTTTTAGAAAATCTTGAAGACCAAAAAGATAATTGGTCATGGAAAGAATTAGAGGAAATTTTTTTAAATGAATTTCAACCTATAGGACATGACACTATATTGCAAATGAAACTAGAAAAACGTAGACAAGGGGAAAAGGAATCTACCACAAGTTTCTTAGCTGAAATAGAAAGTTTATGTAGGCAGGTAAATAACCACATGAGTGAAAAAGATATTTGTGGATATATTTTAAAAGGTTTAAAGGATAACATTTTACAATCTATTTCGATGCAAGACAATAATAGCTTAAAAAAATTAAAAGAAAATTTAAAAAAATATGAACTGATGCAGTTTAGGATAAAAAATAAAAAAGATGATATGAGTGAATATACAGAAATTCTAAATGAACAAGTATTACAATTAAACCTAAAAACAAAAGATATAGAAATAGAGAATAATGAATTGAGAAGGCAAATAAATGACAGTTTTTCTAGAGATCGAGAGAATAAAATAAATATAAACAAATTAAGTAACGAAATACAAAAATAAATTTATTAGGAAAAAGATCGGTATATTTTGATGACAAAAATGAACAAAAAAATAATAATCGTGATTACAATGAAAACAGAGGACGAAATTACAATAGGAAAAGAGACTTCTACAATGATAAACGTGAGCACCGAAATAACAGTCCATACCCGTATAGGAGAAATGATAGCGAAGAGAGAAATTATAATAAAAGAGATAATAGTCCTTACCCCTCTAGGTTGTATAATAGATACTCTAGAGATAATAGCAAAGACAACAATTACAATAGAGACAGATCATATTCAAGAGAAAGAAAGAAAAATTATGATAGTTCTAGGGAAAGTAGTAGAGATAGAAGTTATGACAGAGATTTTATAACGTATAAACACAGAAATGATAAAGACAGGGAAATAAGAGGAAATTATAAACAGCGTAGTAAGAACAACAACGAAGAAAAACGGTACTCAAAATACCGGCAATACAGCAGAGAGAATAGTCGAGAAAGAGTACCTGGAAAATATAGAGAAGACCGCTATGCGAAAGAATCTGAAAGAGTTACTTGCTATAGGTGTAACGAGCGAGGACACTATGCGGATAATTGTAAAATGCCAAAAAACGATTAGGGTCCGAGTTAGGAAAAAAATCGGATCAGCTAACTCGGATAAACACTTATGAACTAAATAATATAACATATAATGAAATAAAAGGAATAGAGAAAAATAATTATATACATTTTATTAAAAAATGGTACGACCACAAATTAAATAAAACTATTGTTAATCAAAACCTAGATATAAACGAGACAGAAATTGAAAACATGTATTTAAAAAAAACCCAGAACCAGAGTCAGAATTTCAAAATTTCTTACTCAGCAATAATGCGAATGCTACTCGAGCGTGTGACTATTTAGAAGTAACCGGAGATATTTTTTCACTAGACAAAACTTGGGCAATAGGCCACTGCGTCAGCAAATGTCTCACGATGTCCCAGGGAATAGCGTTAAAATTTAAAAACAAATTTAATAATATAAAACAATTAATTAATCAAAATAAAAATATTAACGAAATAGCTTACCTAAAAACAGACGATCAATGGTTATTATATCTGATTACAAAAAATAATTTTAATGACAAACCTAAGTATTCTAATATTTTCAAAACTCTAGAAAATACAAAACAATTTTGCATAGATAATAAAATAAAAAAATTAGCGTTGCCTAAAATATGCTCAGGCATAGACAATAAAAAATGGGATATCATTTCTAATATGATCAAATTTATATTTCAAAATACCTTTATAAAAATTAAAATCCTATCACTACCCGAAGGTAAAGATGACAACCTTTTACAAAACTATGAAAACATATATCCTATCTATGACAACAAAAATAACAGCTCAGCAATTGAAACAAATAAAAGGAAAGACATATACATAAGTAACTCTAATAACTCTATTAACAATGAACCAAAAAATATTAATAAACATGTCTGCACCTGTGTAGACAAACATTACAATACAAGAGTATTATCAATAATAGTAGAACATGAAGGTATTGAAAAATACGCAATAATTGACACCGGATCTAATATTTCTTGCATAGATATATCTTTAATTAATGATATAGAACTCGTTAAAAATGAGGAAGATATTGTTATAACAGGAGCAGATAATACCAAATTAGAACAATTAGGCAAAATAAAATTAGTGGTCAAAATAAATGGAAACATATACTCTATTAATGCGTACGTAATCAAAGGATTGAACTGCAAAATACTATTGGGAAACGATTTCAACATAAAAAATAACTTAATCATTAATTTTAAAGATAAAAATTTAGAATTAAATAACAATATCTTAATACCTATGGATAAACTATGGTACAATTAAACACACAAAGCAATAACAATAATATAGGAACAGAATATGATATAACAAACATAAACTATGACAAACAAAAATATATAGGAAAAATTGTATCAAATTACAATATAAATATTCCACCGAAAAATAAAATAAATATTAAAAACTTCGACATAAACACAAATATAATAGACACAAATTACGTAATAGAACCAATTGAACGATTAAGCAAAAACAAGCTTCTAACCTTAGAATCATTCAGTGTTAATAATAAAGACGGTATAACTCTTTACAATTTTTCAAATCTTTACAGTAATATTCCCACAGGAATGACAATAGCAAATATCGTAAAAACAAATACGCCAAAAATTAAAAAAGAATTAGTAGAAAAAAATATAAAAACAATGTATACCACTAAGCAAAAACACTATGATAACGAAAATATTAATGAAGTCACCGATAAACAAGGAAACGTAATCAAAATTTCTCAAGAATTAAATAACGAACAACGTAAAGAAGCCCTTAAACTAATTAATAACTATAAACACTTATTCACTTCAGACCCACTAGATATAAATTGTGCTAACATAGAACCATGCGAAATTAAATTAAAATCAGATAAACCTATATTTCAGCCACCATTTAGAGTTCCCCGGCACAAAGAGAAAAATTAAAAATATTAATTGACCAAATGATAGACGCGGACATTATTGAACCAAGTAGAAGTAGTTACGCTGCGCCCGTTTTCTTAATTCCAAAAAAAAAAGAAAAGGGGGAATACCGATTCTTGGTAGACTACAGAAAATTGAACAACGAGACTGTAGCTGACAAACACCCAATACCACGATCACAAGACCTTTTTAGAAGTTTAGAAGGAGCTAAATACTACTCTTCTATCGACATGGCTCAGGGTTATTTTCAAATACCAATAAAACAAGAAGACCAAGATAAGACAGGATTTATTACAGATTTTGGACTATTTAATTTTAAAAGGATACCGCAAGGATTTAAAAACTCAGCTCCAATATTTCAAAGAATCATTAACAACGTGTTTAGCGACTATTTGTATAAAACCATGATAGCGTATCTTGATGATATATGTTGTTTTGGAAACAGTTTTAAAGAAGCATTAATTAGATTAGAACAAATTTTTATTAGACTAGAAGAAACCGGCTTAAAATTAAAAACAAACAAATGCACCTTTTTAAAATCAGAAATCGAATTACTTGGCCACACAGTCTCAAACATTGGACTAAAACCTCTCGGAAAGAACACTGAAGCAATTGTGAAATTTCCAATACCACAAAAAATTAAAGATGTACGAGCGTTGTTGGGCTCACTAGTTATTACAGAAAATATATTAAAGATTTCGCAAAAATTGCAAGTCCTTTAACTAATTTGACAAAAAAAGAAAATAAATTTATTTGGGGAAACGAACAAGAAATATCTTTTGAGACTTTAAAAAAGGCAATAACAACGGCACCGGTTATGGCACATTTCAAAGACGGTTATCCTGTTTTTGTTACCACAGACGCCTCATTAGAGGGACTATCTGGAATACTCGAACAGGAAGATGAAAACGGAAAAAGACCCGATTAGTTACGCGTCTAGGAAATTGAAAGGGGGTGAAAGAAATTTCACCACTACGGAATTAGAAATGTCGGCTGTAGTATTTGCAACTAATTACTTTAGAGAATACCTTATAGGAAGGAAAATAACAGTCTTTAGTGACCACTCAAGCCTACAATTCTATAAAACCATGAAGAACCCATCTTCCAGAATAACTAAATTTATTTTTAAGTTATTAGAATTTGACCTAGAAATAAAACATCGCCCTGGCTCATGGAACACGGCGGCAGATTGTCTCTCACGTTACCCCGTTTATACAACAAAAATAACAGATATACTAAATGAGAACGATAAAAACAAAATTAATGCTAACTCTACAGATTTCGAAATTAATTCCGACAATATAAAACCTGAGACATTAAAAACACAACAGTCAGAAGACGAATTTTGCAACGGTATAATTTTATCATTACGTGGAGATAAAAAAAATAAATTTTATAAAAAATCTAGAAAATATATAATAAAACAGGAACTACTATATTTTAAAAATTGGTCACCTCACGGAGTAAATAACTTGTTAGTAATACCAAAAAACTTGACTAACACTATTATAAAATCTTACCACGAATCAGTTTTTAGCGGACACTTCGGAATTACAAAAACCTTAGCTAAATTAAAACAAAAATATTATTGGCCCACAATAATAAAAGACACTACAAATTTTATAAAAACATGCATTTCTTGTCAAAAGATTAAAAATCCAATAGGCAAAGGCCACGGTTTACTACAACCAATACCCTTACTTTCAGGAAAGCCAATGCAAAGACTAACATTCGATTATTTAGGACCGTTACCCGCTTCTAGGGGGAAAAAATACCTCATTGTTGCTACCTGTAACGCCACAAAAATGGCTTTCGCAAAGGCTGTTTCAAATGCGGGCAACAGAGCAGCAACAATAAGTTTTCTAATGGACTTAATAACTTCTTACGGAGTACCTAAATATTTTTGTAGCGATAGGGGTACCCATTTCAAAAACAAAGAGGTAGACTATGCCTGTAAAAAATTAGGCATAACGCAAATTTCTCTAGTGCGTATCATCCACAGACACAAGGTATGACCGAACTTATGAACAAAATCATCTGTAATAGTTTATCACATTATGTAAACGAAAATCAAAAAGACTGGTCATTATATTATAAAATGATCATTTTTGCCTATAATACTAGCCCAAGTTCGAGATTAAAAGTAAGCCCATTTTATTTACTTCACGGTATAGAAGCAACCCAACCTATAGATAATAAATAACTACGGAAGACGAGTTGTTTGACTTTACTAAAGCACTAAAGCAACTTCAGAAAATTAGAGACACTATTCCCAAAATTGTCGAAAAAGAACAAGCTGTTCAGAAAAAACAATATGACATAAGTCACAAAAATATTTATTTCAAACCGGGACAAAAAGTATTAATAAAATTCGATTTCAACGAAAAAGATAAATCAAAGAAATTAGCTAACAAATATAGAGGTCCTTTTACTATTATTGAAAAAATATCTGATGTAAATTACAAAGTAGATTTAATTTTAAAGGGAAAAAAAACCATAGATATCATACACGTGCAAAGAATAAAACCTTTTTATGAAACAGAAGTATCAAACACAGAGGAAAATAATATACCTTAATTTAACAAACCAAAAACTAAATTGCTGACAATAGTCTTTAAAAATTAAAACCTTATACAGCATTTTAGCGTTTTAATATAGTAAATTTTTCATTGTAGTAAACTTTAGTTATAAGTACTGTAAGGAAACTAGTATAAGTTATAAAAATAATTAATACCAAAAAAAAAAAAAATATACTTATATTATAACAATATTTTCTGATGTACTCAGGTATATTATAATTGTATATAGGTGATCGTTTAACATACGGAGCAATAGAAAATTATTTTATAATTATGTTTAATTAAGTCTTTGGTTCTAGATGTTTTTTAAAATCCTCACAGTCATTGCGGTACTCATCAATGCTAACGCAGAAGAAGAGATAGCTGTAATTGTATCTACTGGAGCCTTTTTTGACGAGGTACCAGAGGCCATTTTATATGACAAAAGCATTCCTCTAATCTACACACAGGAATTGCAAGACGATTACCCAGATGATAATTTGGAAAATATAAAAAAAAACTGGGGGGTTGAAAATTACTGTGAAAATAAAAACACAAACTACTGCAACATTGTGAACCAAACAATAGATATATTAAGTACCATAAATAAAAACATAAGAGAAAGCGATACAAAAATGTTAGATTTTAATAAAGGCCTATTAAATAGTAGATCTAAAAGGGGAATTCAATTTTTCGGGAATTTATATCACTTCTGTTGTAATGTTGCAACAGAAAAACAATTAAAAACTTTTTACACAAATGAAGAATTGTTAGATCAACAAATTAACAAATTTAAAAACGTTTTCGCATCAGACCATAAAGATCTAACTAACATAACTACAGAACTCAATAAATACAAAAAATACTAAAAACAATATAAAATTATTAAAGGATAGTTTTTCAAAATTTATAAATGAAGAAAATAAAATATAAAACTTACAAGAAAAAACAAATCAGGAGAATATGGTCCAAGGTATCCAAGAAATAATTTACAATTTAATTTCAGCAATTCTAAAAATTACAAACAATGAAAGAGATACAAATATTTATTTACACTGTAAGCTACATAAAATTCCAGCAAGGATCATAAAATCAAAAATACTGTATAACGATTTAACAAAATTAAAAAGAGCAATCGAAAGAGATGGATATGAATTAACTATACCATTAGAACATTTTCATACATATTATAATTTACCAATTACCGAATGTCAATTTTCAAAATCGAAAATTCTAATTAAAATCAAAATACCTATCCAAGAAAAATCGGCAAAATGGACACTATATCAATATATTCCTACTCATTTTAAGTTTCACGAGTCTATTTGTATTATATACTCAGAAAAAAACATATATAGCAATAAATTCCATAAATGGTGAACACAGGATAATATCAGGAATCGGCCTACAACACTGCGACCCACCAAACACGGACCTATGTTATATTCCAAAATTTTCATCTGATATTACTCTTTCCCCAAAATGCGTAGAAGCAATTTTCAAAAACAAAAAATTAGATATAATTAATCAATACTGCTATTTCCAATGCATTAAACAATATGATGACGACTCTATAATAATAAAACAAATAGGAATAAACACATACGCCATAACTAACCCCAACCTACCTTAAGCATAAAAAAAGAAATATTAAATATAACTAAAACAGAAGAACTTAAATTAAATTACAATCACCCAGGATTAATAAAAATAACCTTTCCGTGTAACTATGAACTATTAAGAAATGATATCATTTTAATACCAAAAATGTACCCTTGCGAAACCAACAATTTAAATACATACTCAGTCAAAAGGGTATTACCAGTATCATGGACAAAAATTAAATCATTAAAATAAACCATGAGAACAAAAAAGAAAGTATTTCCTTTTCAAACCTGACGGAAATTTTAAATCAAAATTGGATCGAGGAAATTCCTAACTTTCACGTAACAAAACAAATACAAGACCCCGAAAAGTACTTTAATGATATAATACTAAAGAAAATGCCACAACCACTTATTGATGATTTCTTAGGCGACATAATTTATTTCACATGGTTATCCGGGCTTACCATAATAATAGGGTTCATAGGATATAAAATATACCCAGCTATTATTAAAATAGACATGTTAACTGTGCCTCCTCCTATTCCTCAAAGATAATTAAACGAATTTAAACAAACAAATAATTAATACACTCTTTACACTTAAAACAAAATTAATTGAACAAATATCACAATGTAAGACCAACTACAAATATGTTCGAACATCATAATATTACATTAAAATATAAACAATACTATCACTAATACTTACTCAAAAAAAAAATAATAATAATCCATTTCACAAGACTAAAATCAATACTTACACTTATAAAATCAATTTCACAAAAATGTAAACAGTGAGATATAAAAAAAAAAAAATGTATCATAATAATAAAATAACTAATATTATTTTATTTAAAAAAAAAAAAAATGTAAAACCAATTTAATACGAGATCGGTACCAAAATGAAAGCATACACGACGGTCAACCAATACTCCACCAAGACTACTAAACATTAACATTCGCAGCCACAAGAGAATTCAATCTACACAATACAACGAAAAGGATGAACGAAATAGTAAACTCAGCAATAACCTCCACAATCTTGTTTTTTTTTACTCCGTCTAGCGATCTCTTCTAATTTTTCCCATCATCCCACATCCTTTCATAAAAAAATATATATAATATTACACCTACCTTATAATTTCGAAAACTGCTCGATAGACGAAATAAAATAATCATTGTACGAACACCGCAAACAAGAAGATGAAAAAGAGAGATAAAACAATTAAGCATTAAAATTATAATTATTAAATATAACAAATCTCTGATGACAAATAACTTGAAGCAATCACTTATTATTTAAATGGATAAATAAAAAAAAAAAATATCAATTATCAGTTATAGAAGGTTCTGAAATATTATAAATTTTACCCTATCCCAAAAGTTTTCCTCTCAAAAACATACATTTCATTCCTATTTACCTTTCCACACTCCAAACACTTAAAAATACGTAATACAACTAGCTTTTAATTTTGTATTATAATTGTACACATAACATTGCATAGTTTTAAATTTAAAATATGAGGACATATTTTTTTTTAACATAAAGGAGTGTTGTATGTGGCATTTAATAATTAAATAAATAAATAAATTGTATGTGCCAACAAATAATAAGAGAAAAACGTTACTTCTTTGTTTAAATTGCGTAATATTAGGCCAATGAAGCAAATGAGCTGAGGCAGCACATTGTAAAATAATATTTAAGGACGTAAGCACCACAGAATAGGGACAGTGCGGGTTTCGAGTGAGAGACGGCACACGTTCTTATTTTTGTGTGTTTGTTTGTGTGTATAATAAAGAAATCCAAAATAGTGTGAATTGTTCTTTAATCTTTTTGTGTACCATCGAGATATAGGTATACTACAATACCTAAGAGAAAATATGATGAATGACCATTACTATGTAAATTTTCCATATACGTTGATACACAACTTTGACGCCATATATAGGAGTCATGAGTACTACCAGGAAAATTTGCATTTACGTTTAAAATTCTAGCATCTGAATCACAAACCTTGAATTGTATAATTTAATGAAATGTTAAAGTAATAGTATATAGTATTCAAGAAAGTATTAACTACCAGGTAAGTATTAGGTAAGTAGTAGGTAAGTATTACACTTTACACGTCAATTAATAAATTTAGTTAATAAAAAATAGTGTTTTGTGTAATTATTTCAGTTACAACATACAAATAATAATTTTATGAATTTCCCATGTATACAAAAAGTTATTTTTGAATGTACAAAAATAAAGGTATCTGTTTTATTTTAATAAGATTCAAGCTTTTCATAACTTATATTTATTGTTATTTGTTTATGATTTAAACTAAATTTATTACTGTATTAATTATAAGGTTACTTTAGTGCCTATTTTTATTACTTACTAGTTGAGTGTTTATACTGTGATATCCTTTCCTGTTCACGTAAATATGTTCCGGATATAGTCCATTAGAATTAGGTGGAAAAATTGCTATATGGGTGCAATCTATGCAACCTATAACTCCCGGTACACCAGTTTTTTCGTAAAATCTAAATATTATTATTAAACAGTTATACATTTTTAGTATAACTGTATAGGTAATTGATATTCAGTTATTATGGATATAGGACATAAGGTGTGTCGTATGAGTGAAGACCGATATTATATTAGGTACCCATATTTAAGTATTAAATCATTTAAATTGATTTTTTTTTTGTGATTATTTAATTACAGTTATAGCCTATATAGGTATTAAAATAATAAAGTATTTATGTAGACCCCCCCTCCCATGCCAGTACCTAATGCCTTAAATCTTGATATTTAAATAATTTAGGTATAATATTCACCCTCTCCTGATAGTATTAAGTTTTTCAAAACTATCTGGGAAATGGATATAACGCTTGATAACATCAGATATATTCATTGCATCAGTGACCTCAGCTATGCATCGACTCACAGAAGCTTGGCTTAAGCCTGAAGACCTGTTATCTCCTATATCAAGTTGATAAGATCCACTTGCAAAAAATCGCAATGCTGTCAAAACCTACTAATAATTTAAAATTGTACATCAAATTGATTGACAATTTTTATTAGGTACTATACCTACACCTACTTTAAACGTAGAAAAATTACTTATTAAATTATATCTTTCTTTCTATTGAAATTGACGATTTTCTTGTTGGTTCAGACATATAAGGCGTTAATACTTCAATGAGTTCACCAGCCACCCTTTACTTAGGCGGAATTTTTTAATAAACTGTTTATCAGATAGTTCTAAAATTAAATAAGAGCAATAATAATTAACAATTAAATAAAGGCTGTGTTTGGGGTCCCAAACAACCGTAGTTACAGTGCTGATATTATTTAAATTCTTAACTTTTCCCGGGAAATAACGTCAAAAATCTAGCCGCTAAAATATTATATTTATTTTACTGCCGTAATATATATATAATTTATTTAATGAATATAGTCAATAGGTACCATATTCAATATGAAATAAATTTTAAATATTCTTTAAAATTAATTATAATTTTTGTAAAAAGGACATAATATATTGAACGAACCTTCAAAAACATTTTGAGCTTGGTAAAATCGACGAGGATGATTATCTACTGCGTCTAACTCTACAAATTCTAATTGCTGTAACATTAACATTTGTTCAAATTCTTGAAAAGCCATCGTTTAAATTGGGGGTTTACACTACAAGTAGGTAAATAAATAACGAATAAATAATTGAATTGAAAAAAATTATTCAAATTTAAACTTTTAAACTTTTAATTAACGTTTATTGTTTGGTAGGTGTAAATACGTTTTGATTAAAACAATAAAATCAGATAAATAATGATAATAAAACGTACGAACACTCTATTCGTATGGTGGATAAGTAACCGTAAGAGAACTACGAATAATTACGTATACGTATGTACGATAAAAATTCAAGAATACGGTTTTTTAATATACTACGTAAAAATGGTGGTTTACGTACGCTTTGGTCGTTCACTTTTCTTACGTTACATTCGAGAATAGACCCCCAGGTCGACCGTAATGACGTACATAAGTCATCGCATCTTGTATGTATTCCTGCATGCTCCGTGGACTGCCGATGTAGCTTGAAGGTAAAATACATTAAAAGAATTGAATTTGCGTGTCTTACGTAAAATTAATTTCGAATCGTCTGATTCGCCAGCAAGAAATGATTTTAAAGGTTCCAGTGGAATAGGAAGAGGCGCCAGTACAACTTTTCCAGATGCACAACACATACCAATCGTTTCATTGCGGAATTTTAACGCTTGACAATATTGGCATATTTTATCCATTGCACCAATTATAATTTTAGTATCTGCAGAGTAATTGATAGCTGGTGCATATTCGAACGCAAGGCGAACGAATGATGCACGTGTTAATACACGGTTGGTTTGTTGTCGCTCTCTGTCAAGTTCTCTAAATGTGGCTATGTGCCGTTCTCGCGCCGATCTTGTTCTCAATATATTTTGTCGTAGACGTTCATCACGCTGTTCTCGAGACTCTTGTCTGCGAATTTCTGCTGTTCTGATTTGTTGAGCTGCGTTTCTTGCTGCAATTTGTTCTTCCGATTCATGAGCTCTATTAGCACGCATACGTCGTGCATTTTTACTATACTGATTGTGTTAGGTTATATTTCCGCGGCATTATACTAAATTTAAAAAAAATTAAAGAATATTCAATACTGAACACTGCACAATAATAACACAATACCAAGTATTTATGGTTAGTGTGTAGGTAAAGTAAAAACACTAAACCGATACAAATTAAACTGTATAAATAAAAATAACAAACAAAACTCATAACGACGCGATTAACTCGATAATGACTGACTCGGTCAAATGGTTACCAAATGTTATCAAAATCCATAATTCATTATATTAATTTTATATATTACCATAGCAACCACAAATAAATAAATATTATTCTCAAATCTTATAACCCCCATAGCAACCATGTATAAACAAAAATTTCTATCGTAAATCTCAATATTCCTGTTTGAGCACATATTATTAATAATACATATTGAAAAAAAACTATTCTATATTTTAAGTTGGACCATATTATAAATGGTTACCAAATTTTATCAAAATCCGTTCAGTAGTTTCGGAGTTTATCGCGAACATACATCGTGACACGAAATTTTTATATATATAGATTATCAGCTAATTTTGTAAGATCGGGATGTAAAAAAAGCCAACCAGATCGCCAGTCGTAAGAGCATGTTGAAACGACTGCAAGATCCGGATGTTAAAAAAGCCAACCAGATCGCCAGTGTGAAGAACAGCTTGAAACGAATGGAAAATCCAGTTTTCAAAAAAACATATCAAATTCAAAATGTTCGAAACATGAGAAAGCGAAGATTACCATCAGATAGTAGCCTATGTAAAAATGTATCTACTAAAATGAAAATACCAAATTCAATATTTTATAAAAAATGAGAACAGCAAAAATTAAACGATACCAGGCAGAAGGAAGATGTTTTGATATCTGAATATATTTTTAAAAGGTCTCAAGGTTTATCAGAAAAATGTTATTCGTGTCATAGATTACGTTTCCCATCCAGTGTCAATAAATGCAACTCTGGTATCTTCAATCGATTGAGGATGTCAATTCCTATGATGCCAAGAGTACTGTGACGATATATTCCAGTTGTCTTCCGCATATAAAAAAATCCAAAGTTCCTCCGTTGTACATAAGAAATGGTTATGAGTTAAACAGTGTTCCGTCTTCAGTTACGCAATTAAATCAAATAGAAAAGCAAATGGTTTTCCTTTAGTTTACCGTTTATGAAAATATTCAAATGTCTTCGCATTGATGGACAGCTCAAAATCAAAGGTAACGTTATAAATGTTCCAATAGATCTGACTAAGACTACATCTATTTTGCCAAGGCGTGCCGAAAATTTAGCTGCAGTTAAGATGATGAAGGTAAAATTAAAAAGAAAATCGTGCTTTAAACAACATTATCTTTATCAAAATGTCAGACCATCATTCAGGCACGTATCTGGAACCTCATCTTGGGAGGGGCGATTAATTTTTTTAGGAAGTCCAAATCCCTCATAATGATATTTTGCCAGAGTACTCTTAATTCTTATATAAAAAGGGTTATAAATAAAATAGTAATAAATACCGTTTAAAATGTTTAAATAATATTATATAAATAATAATATGATATGTTATAATAAATTTAATACATGTTATTTTCTACAAAATTAGATCCATATGTCTGTTTTTCATTTTAGCAAACCGTTGTATAATATCTTCAGTGGAAACTTCTATTTCTCTATGAATGTTTAATAGAGCTAATCCACATAAGCGGTCTTGTCCCATTTTTGAGAGCAACCAAGTTTTCAATTAACAGAATAAGTATGAAAGCATGTAGCAAAGTTTTAATTATACAAGCAGATTGATGTGCAAAAAGCTGATGCAATTCTAATTGAAAACAAGTAATTTTAAAAACTACCTTCTGAATGTTGAAAAAGATCTTTCAGCCGAAGCAACACTTATGGGCAAACATGCGATTATTAAAAGAAGCCTCTTAATATTTGGATAAATAACATCACAGCAAAATTCAGCGGATGTAATTGCATCTAAGCTTTTAATATTATATTTCCCTAAAACAAAAAATACATTTTTTTATTAGTAATAAATAGATTGTTGAAGGAAACTATAGTTGATAAACATTTTATTCACCTTCGTTTTTATCCCTTATCCACTTTGATTTCCAGAGAGATAGTTCAGACTTGAGTTCTAATTCACTCATATTAGTATCTTGAAAGGAAAAAATATTTAATGAATAGTTTAACTAACTCATTTTCATCATCACTATCCATTTCAACAATATTTCTTGGCATTAGTTTTGATAATTTCAATAAAGCTTGATTTTTTTCATTAAAAAACCTATTTTTAGGTCATCTAATACATTGTCAAGCAAAGGAATGTATATTGAAACTCTGTAGTAATCCTCTACAGTACTCATTTGATAATTAGATCTTCCAGCTTGACGACATACTATTCGAGGCTTTTTTTATTTCTATATCATATTTTATCATTTCTTTTTTGTATACTTCAAATATTAAGCTGAATTCCTTAGAGCAATTAGTTCTTTTATTTTTCAAGTTGTCTATGACATCATGTATAATTTCTGTAGAATTACTTATATCCGAGTTAACAGTTTGTAAAATTTTACTTACAGCAATTGTAACACTTAATAAAGAGGAAAGTGTAAACAATGATATTATAAATTCCAAGCACATAGAGCAGTTAATAGTGTTTTAGCTTTTGATGAAGAGTCTTGCTCATGCCATGATGAAATAGAAGTTAAGGCTTCTAAAATATATCCTAATGATGACTGAAAAATCATAACACTGTCATGTCGTTCAATCCATCGGGTTTCAGATAGACTTTTAAGTCGTGGAGTTCCCTTTAGAACTGTAAGCAAAACATAATTTCGTTTGGACGACATATTAAAAAATGAAATTACTTCTTTTATTAGCCCAACACTATTTCTAATAGCTTGAATACTTGACGATTTTGATATTGATAAATTTAGGGAATGATTTAAACAAGGAGAATAAATGACATGAGGTTCATAAGACAGGATACACTGAACTGCACCGCGTAGAGTAGATGTCATTACAGAACAGCCATCTGTAGCAATTCCAACACAATTTAAGAAATTTAAATTCTATTCTTTAAGTATGGATATCACAGTTTTTCCTAAAAGTTCACCTGTCAATTTAGGTTCTAATATAGTTGAGTTTATAACCACAACTTCATCATCTTCATTATCATTATTAATATTTGAGGAAAAAGCATGTTTATGGCAGTCAATGAATGCTATAAAATTCTCTTTTATGATACCTTTATGAACATACCTTAAAATGAGACTCATCTATGAAGTATGACTTAAATCAGTGGTCTCATCAAAAATGATGCTAAAGTATTTATTTTCTTTAACTTCATCGATGATTTTATTCATAATAAAATGTTTACAACATGTAATTAAATCATTTTGAATTACTGGGCTAATATAAGTTGCTCCAGAGTTTAATGTTTTTAAATGGTCTTCAAGCAATTTATCTCCAGATAATACTCTATACTTTAATAGTTCACGAAAATTACCTTGATTAGTTATTGTAGACTTTTGGATTGTAAGTGAACTATCTTCATATTTGAAAAGTTTTCCAGAATCAAAATTTCCTCCAAGGGGGATACTTTGACGACCAAGAAATATTATACTCTCTACAATAGGTTTCAATCGCTCTCGATTTTCCAAAACAGTTTTTTTTTCTATGAGTGAGTGCCATATTGATTACTTCGTTTTGAGGATTTTTTTGATTGCGTAAAAAATAATCTGCGGTAGTAACTGCATTTATGTGATATTTATGGCTGTTATGAACTGCTAAATCACCAGATTGCCCTGAGATTTTGGCATATTTGTTTAAATGTGTAACTACAAATTTTTGTAGTGTTGTACTATTGCATTTTCCCCCTTTACCAGCAAAAAGAACACAATATTTGCAAAATACACCCTTTTTTTGTTAGAATAGGTACATCAACCAACAATATTTTTCAAAATATGATCTGTTTAAATACCTCTTTTCTTCTTTGTTTTTCTTTATATGCAAACTAAATGGGTACACAAAATCCTTACCAGGCAAGTTGGATAGCTGTAATAGTTTAGCTTTATTGTAATCTGATATAAATGCATTTGTTTCTTTTAAATAATCACCAATATCTTCACTAAATTCATTACTATTCCTTTCTACAGGATGTTGGACGTGGTCATTATCAATATCTTTTTGTCCTCCTTTTATATAAATAATATGTGTTTTTAATTATTACCAAATACTTGTTATTTAAATGATATTATTTAATATTTATACCTATAATTTACATTTATTTATATTTTTTAATTTAGTTATTTTAAAAATGTTGTTACCATCTAAAAGCTTATTCGGTGATGTAGTGTTATTTGTATTCAAATCTGATAGAAACAGACTATTGGAATCTACACTATAATGTGGCTCATGATCATTATTTATCTTTAATCGTTTATCTAAATAAATAAATTATAATTATATATTTATTTCATAAAAATGCATTGTTATTAAACAATTATATATAATCCATTATTTGTTAAATTAAGTAATGTTTTATATTGTTCTTACCTTCTGTATGAGTTTTTTTCTGTAACCATTGTGTTATCATATATTTTTGTCCACTCAACTTTCTTTTGCTCATTATTAGGGTTAATAAATGAATAATACTATATAATGATAACTTATTACTGAATTCTCATCCTTTAAACTTTAAACTAAGTTTTTACATTTACAGGCTTACAGAATGGTTAGTAAGATCGGAATTTTCGGACTTCGGATAGGTTAGGTTAGTTAAATATTATTAAATTTACACAATATTTACACCAATATTCCTCTATAGATTAATATTACGTGATATACGATAACATATTTTATATATTTACCCACGGTCTATTATTATTAACATTGGATTATTTATCATGGCCCTGGGACATATTTATAAATAACTCGTAAAGAAATATTTCTTATCAATACTACGACCAATTACAGGGAAGGACGTGAAAATAAATAATTTCACGTCGGATATGAAAATAAACAGTACGAAGTTTATAACGTTTTCACTGATAATATTTGAACCATGATAAGGTATATTATAAGGAATATTATAGAAAAATATTCTCATCTATATCATATTTCAATCATTATCGCGATTTAACTGATACTATCTTTAATCGAGAATTCATAATTATTATACAAATAAAATGTATTTAAAAAAAATCAGATAGACTATAATACGGGCTTTGGGGGGGGGGGGGACGATCGCTCCCATCCCCCCCTCAAATACGAGCCTGCCATCATTAGTAGTATCAGCATTGAATGATTTGATTAAAAAAACCTCTATATAAAGATGCTGTAATAGACAAAGATTGGCTGGCGCATGTGTCAGAAACAACAAAAAGTTTAGAAAACAGCTCGGATCATGAAAGTGAAGAAACAGACGATGAAGACACAAATATTGAACCAATCAATCCGGGATCAATGGACACGATGATTGAAAACTGTGATTTTGTTTCTTTTGCACCAGGCGAAGGCATGAAACCGTTATCTATTCTTATTGATGACCATGCAGAGGAAAAAGCTTTTCCTGATTAATTTAGTGGGGCTCCACGTACAAATAAATCACCTTTAAAAAATTACTCAAAAGTAGTAAGGTCTGAACTGCTGAACGTAGATCGAAGGTTTGCATCGGACTCATCTAACTTGTTTTTTAAATGCAAAGTATTAGTTAAAAAACTAATTGCAAGCAATGTGCAAATTGTTTTACGAAAAAACATTAATTTATTTTTCAAAAATATTTATAGAATACAGTTTTTATCAATTATCCAATAGTTTTGAATAATTGACTCATGACGTTTTTGCAATCATCGATTCGTATATATATAATATATTATATTAATACCTATGTCAAGAATTTCCTTATGTATAAGAATAATTTTTTTCGTTTATCAAGTTGTGTAGTGTGTATGTACATTGTACATTTTATGAATACAGCAATTAATTAAAATTAATCGCTGAACAAAAGTCCGTTTTAAAAAAAGTTTGACAAAAAGTCCGGATTTAGTTATTTATAGTCGGACAAAAAGTCTAAGCACATTATTTAGTTTAAAATAAAAAGTCGGAAAATATTCTTTATAACTAATATTTATTTTTAAAATTTAAAAATGTCTGTACAATGTATATATATGTACGTATTATATTATTATATTTTTTTTTCTATTTTCTTATTCTTATTATTCCGTATAACTAAAAAAAATAAAACGGAAATCTACTATAATTAATTAGCTATATATTATATTATATTAAATATCTCTTAGATCGTATATGATCTAAATTCTAAGATATATCTATCGCTATGATATGTGGCTGTATGTCTACATGTTATCTACCATAAAATTATATTATGTACCTACAAGCAATAATCAATATCAATATTACCACGATTATTATAAAAAAAAAAACAAACATTATATAGATCTAGATAAATATAATACCACTTTTGTCAACTATATTTATTATATACATTATACATATAATATGTATTTGTGTATAAATATTCTCTCTGTCGTGGTGGCGTATACGTAATACGCATACGTTTAAATTAAAAAGTACTCGTATATTATGATTTTGATGTTGAACAATAATAAATACCTATAATAGTTTAATATAAATAAAGCTCTTAAGTTTTAGATTCTGAACGTTTTTTGTTTCCATAAAATATTTAGCATTTGTTTATTAAATACTATCGTAATAATTATTTATATTAAACATTTAGATCAGTCAATTTTGCTGGGTAATTGAATGGATAATATTATTGTCATATATATGTGTTTAAATTTGTATATCAATAGGTTAGTGTAGTCTTGGTTAAGTCACAAATCTGAAGTAGAGTGATTGATAGTTGTCTAACAACTTATATTATATCATAATATGTATTTATATCCATGTGTTTTCTATAAAAATAATTAAATTAAAAATATTTATATATCGTTTAATGAAGTGATAAAAGAGATTTGACAGTAATGAACTTATATTAATTAAGTGAATTTATAACAATTACTCATAATACTAAAGTATAATACTAGTTTTTATTAAAAACATAAGAACGTGTGTAGAACAAAAAACAGTTTATGTTTTTTTGTCTTACTAAGTCATGTTTGAAAAAAATATTAACACATTTTTTATCATAATCAAATAACAATAAATTACAAAATTACATTGAATTTATTATTCATTAACTAAATCAATATTCTAATTACTTTTCTTGGTAGTAAAATAACATTAATTTGTTTAAAGAACGATTTATTCATAAGAAATGTAAACAAAACATAATTAAATTTAAAGTTTATTTTTCTATGTTCTTTTTACATATTTTACTTATTAGACACTATGAGTAGGAGATATTATTTAATATTTTAATTGTACCTAATTTTTAAAATATTAGATATATTTATTATTTATTAAGAGGACGCTACCCATGCATTTGTTGTCTCCGTCTTACACACACCCGATATAGCAAAATTTCGTTCACTAGTTTCAATAGTGGCTGTTAGTTTTGATATTAGATTAATTGACCTATTATTAAACTTTTAGGTAAGAACATTATCTGTGCTTTTGGCAATTTTTCAATTTTTTCAAGCATACTATGAGCAAGTATGCAGTGAAATATCACAAATAAAAATGCTCATATCTCACATGAAAATTTAAACTATAGAATAGAAGCCAATGCTTAAACACAGATAATGTTATTATATAAAAATTGTATAATTGGTCAATTTACTCCAATATCAAAATTAACAGCTCACTATTGAAACTAGTGAACGAAATTTTGGTATGTCGGGCGTGTGTAAGACGGAGACAACAAATGCACGGGTAGCATCCTCTTAAAAAATAACTACTTTATTTAATAAAGGAAAATGAATAAATTAGGAATTTAGTATGTATTAGTATATTAATTGTAAATGTCAAATATGTTAAGGTTGTGTCCTTACACTCTATCGTATTATAATAGCGGTGCTACTAAAATTCAGGTGTTTTTATATATTTCTTTTTGGTAACATTCATAATTTTGTTTCAGATCATTTTCGTTTCTGTTATTTCTTGATTCATTTACTGGATTTCTGTGATTGTGACTTGTGTTAAGGTAATTTTCAAATTAATTATTTTATAATATTATACTCTAATTATTAGCTAATTTTGTATTTTGTATTTTTTTTTTTTTGGTTGACAGAGGTAGCAGTTGTTGTTGTTTTTTTTTTTTAAACTTTTAGTATTAAGATTTTTTTTTAGCTGTAAGTTTATTTTTATTTATTTATTTTTGTCTTAATATATATATATATTTTTTTTTCATAAAATGGGACGTCCGAGTAAACGACACAAAATAAAAAAGAAGCAATAAAAATATCACGCGAAAAATTGTTCTTCATTTGCAAGAACTTGAAAAGGATAAATTGAGAAAACAATTAAGCCGTGCGTCTGATGATATTGTTACAACAAATCAAAGAAAATTGTTAAATTTAAAAAGTACAATAAAACGATTGAAAGACCCAGTTTTAAAAAAGCTAGTTGTTAAGATGTTTTGATATCTGAATATATTTTGAAAAGGTTTCAAGGTTTATCAGAAAAATGTTATTCGTGTCATAGATTACATTTCCTATCCAGTGTCAATAAATGCAACTCTGATATCTTCAGTCGATTGGGGATGTCAATTCTAAGTGATGCCAAGAATACTGTGACGATATGTTCCAATTGTCTTCCGCATATAAAAAAATCCAAAGTTCCTCCGTTGTATATAAGAAATGGTTATGAGTTAAACAGAGTTCCGTCTTCAGTTACGCAATTAAATCAAATAGAAAAGCAAATGGTTTCCCTTAGATTACCGTTTATGAAAATATTCAAATGACTTCGCAGTGATGGACAGCTAAAAATTAAAAGTAACGTTATCAATGATCCAATAGATCTGACTAAGACTACATCTATTTTGCCAAGGCGTGCTGAAAATTTAGCTGCAGTTAAGATGATGAAGGTAAAATTAAAAAGAAAATCGTGCTTTAAACAGCATTATCTTTATCAAAATGTCAGACCATCATTAGTAGTGTCAGCATTGAATGATTTGATTAAAAAAACCTCTATATAAAGATGCTGTAATAGACAAAGATTGGCTGGCGCATGCGTCAGAAACAACAAAAAGTTTAGAAAACAGCTCGGATCATGAAAGTGAAGAAACAGACGATGAAGACACAAATATTGAACCAATCAATCCGGGATCAATGGACACGATGATTGAAAACTGTGATTTGGTTTCTTTTGCACCAGGCGAAGGCATGAAACCGTTATCTATTCTTATTGATGACCATGCAGAGGAAAAAGCTTTTCCTGATTTATTTAGTGGGGCTCCACGTACAAATAAATCACACAAACAAATTTCTTTTATCGTGTCGAATATCAACATAGGGGCAGTCCACATGTACACATGTTATTGGGGTTAGACAATACATCTATTTTTGACCCAGCTAAACTAGAAACTTATGGTGCACGTGTAACACTTATCAACAATATATACGTGTATGGTAGACGATGGCAGTCCGGCCTATCAGTATTTACATAAAAATACTCATAGCCATACACACACTTGTTACAGAACTGACAAAGAAAAACAAATGAAAAAGTGTCGCATCAACATACCATATCCGCCAATGAATGAAACCTGTATATTGACTCCGCTAACAGAAGACATAAGTAATCCGATCACAAGAAAAATTCGTATACTACAATATGAAAAACTTCTGCAATACCTCAGGGACTTCAAGGACAGTGATTCATCTTCAGATCCATCATTAGAAGACATTTTACAAAAATTGTCAATTACAGATGTTAATGAATATAAATCCATTATTCGAACTGTTATCAGACGGCCAACGGTTTTTCTAAAAAGTACAATAAAACAACGAATGGTTTCTGGATTCAATGAAGAATTATTTCCGTTATGGCAATCTAACATGGATATACAGTTCATATGGGACGTTTATTCTTGGGTTAGATATGTAATCGAGTATATTTGAAAAAGCCAACGAGGAATATCAAAACTAATGAGAGACATTGTCGAAAATCTTAAGTCTTCTACTGATTTATCGGTTAAAGAACAACTGAAAAAGATAGCGTCAACTTTTTTAGGGAGTCAGGAAATTTCTGCACAGGAAGCAGTATACACTTGCTTAGGTATGAAGCAATGCAATACTTCAACTGGGTATATATTTATAAACACTAGCCATCCTGATAAAAGAACTCGAATGTTGAAACCAATGGCAGTTAGAGGAGAAATAGATCCAAAATCTGATGACATTTTTTTTTGATGGTCTCAATGAATACTATTCATGTAGACCACACAGTCTTGAAGATGTAACTTTAGCAGAATTTGGCTCCAATTATGAAGTCCGCGGTAAAAAAAAAACCGGCTAACAACAGTTCTGATTCTAACACTGATAATGAACCTGATACCACTTATCCGATTGACTCCACTCTAATCGGAAAACCAAACAAGTATATACATAAACGTAAAATCAGAAAAATCATACGGTATGTTAGGTTTAATGTGGATAAAAATGAACAAGACTTTTACAGAGAAAATATTATGTTATTTTTACCATGGCGCAATGTAAAAACCAATTTGTTAGATATTAACTGTAAACAAGTGTATGAAACAATCATTGATCAAATAAAAAAGTTGTACCAACAGTTTAATAAAGTAGAAGAAACCCAATTAGACGATAATGAAATCCAAATAGAAGGGGAACAAGACCGTAACAACAATCAGCTTGTAGACGATGAAGATTGGGTACCAGACGATGTACTAATAAACGATGTTGGAGATTATGTTGAAAATACCAATATATCAGATGTAGATTCACCTAAAGATGGTGGTAAGATAATAGTGCACCTGATAGACAATGAACAGTTTAAAGATTTAATCGGATGACTAAACGACGGTCAACGCCAACTCTTTTATCATACAACTAATGTTATAAGAAGTCAATTGCGGGGAAAAGGTCATCCTGCGATGAAGGTATTTGTCACTGGACCAGCGGAAGCTGGAAAGTCAATGCTTATACGAGCATTAGCACAATCTGTAATTAGGATAGCAAATCTTAGACCAGATATAGATGATCTGTCACTTCTTCCCGTATTGCTGACAGCACCAACAGGTAAAGCTGCATATGGAATAAAAGGATTAACACTTCATTCCGCGTTCAAACTACCATTGAATCAATTTGCCGGATTATTACCAAAGTTAAGTTCAGATATTTCAAATACACTACGTTGTCAGTTTGTCAATGTAAAACTTTTGATAGTTGATGAAATTTCCATGGTTGGCATAAAAACACTCGGATACATTGATCAACGATTGAGGTCTATATTAAGAATAAATAAACCATTTGGTGACATAAATGTAATAGTGTTTGGCGATTTCTTTCAATTAGCACCGGTATTAGCAACACCATTGTACGATAGTTTTGAAGAAATGTTGTCTAAATTTCCAAGTGCTGTAGAAATGTTATCGATTAAATCTATTTGGGAAACATTCAAGTTTTATGAGTTGACTGAAATAATGCGCCAAAAAGATGACAAACAATTTGCAATAATGTTAACAAAGTTGGCCAGAGGACAATTGGAGGAAGCTGATGTAAAATATTTCCAAAATCTTATAACCCACCTAGACATTACTTTTCAGCCACAAGTAATGCATCTTTGGGCTACTAATTACGAAGTCGACGAAATGAACAGGAGAGTGCTTAACTCTATGAATCAAGTTAGTTTCATATCCGAAGCCATTGATACGTCTACGAAACGATCGGATATTGAATCTGCCAATAAACTGCCACGACAAAAGACAATGGGTTTAGCTTTAAGGTTAGTTTTAAAAGAAACAGTTAAATACATGGTGATAGCAAACATTTCAACCGTAGACGGCATAGTGAACGGTGCAATAGGAGAACTCATGCAAATAAACAAAGGACAGACTGCAGGAGGTAAAGAAGTTGCAAAAAGAGTTTGGATCAAGTTTGATGAGCCAGATGTGGGGTCTAACCAGACAGAAGATAAAAAATAAACTAAAACCCAAAGGCGAACACACAGATGATATGTGCAAGTGGACACCAATTGAAATTATAAAATTAGAATTTCAACTTGGTAATGCAGAGCACCATAAAGTAACTAGAATGCAATTTCCCTTAGTGGAAGCTTTTGCATTGACGGTACACAAAAGTCAAGGTGCCACACATCAATCTGTAGCATTTCATATACCTCAAAAACTCTTGAAGTGCAATATGTTATATGTAGGATGTAGTCGAACAACTTTGGCTCAAGGTTTGCGTATAGACTACTTTCCTGCAAAGCACCAAAACCTTCTGCAAAAGTTGAACATGAAATGTGCAGACTCAGGACACCAAGTTGTGCTCTTATTCCACGCTTTTCTAGAATTATGACACACAACATTCCACTCTCCTGCATGTCACACAATATAAGGTCTTTAAAAATATGAAGCTCATATTAATGCGGATATCGTTCTTTCACAATCTAAAATAATGCTCTTCCAAGAAACTGGTTCAAAATCAACTGACACATATACCATTAAGAACCATACTGAATGCTATAGAATAGACAGTATACATGCAAATGGTAAAAGTGGTTCAATTTTTTTGTTGGAGAATCCATTTATCATAAAGGAATAACCTGCAGCACAACATTGCTTCAAGATCAAAAGAAAAACACACACTTAGAAGCAATTGAAGTTATTATTGAAAATATTACCCATATTGGGATATATTCATTATTCATCGCCAAATTTTCCTTTACAGAAGCTTTATGATTTCATTGAAACGGTAGCTTCCGCCAAAAACAATGTTATCTTTATTGGTGATTTCAATATAAACTTCAACAAACCGCCAAAACAACTAGTTCAAATATTAAAACATTTCAATTACAAAATATTGGTTGACGGTATTACTACAGATCACGGAAAAACCATTGACAATGTCATTACAAATGTTGACATTGCGGCTTTGGTGTACGAGTCCCTCATAAGTGATCACAGACCTATTTTGGTTATGGACATAGATACTTTCAAGGAAATAGAAAAATATTCTGAGACTGTTGATGACCAAATTGTACAAGAAGAAGTCAACAACAACTTTATTAAACCAAACGTTCCTGCAATCGATGGATTTCCTGTGGAAAAATCTAAAAAATCGATTAAATCAACTAAGGTCCTGAATAATAATAACTTGGACGATAGTGAGTTCATACAGGTTGATAGTGACACTATTTTAGTTCCAGAAACTAAAACTAAATCAACCAAAATAGTTGATTATAATATCATGATTAATGATATTCAATTTATTCAGGTCAATAGTAATACTCTCAAAGTTCCAGAAAATTTCAACATAAGGTCAGATTCATTATTAGAAACAATAGGTGATAATGCAACTTTGTCGAAAAATCCAAAAACAATAAAAATATCAAGTATTAAGAATAAAGTTGACATAACATCAAGTAGTACATTTTGTGGCTTTACTAACACTGACGGTGTATCATGTTATGCTAATTCTGTCATACAGGTTCTTTTTAATTGTCAATCTCTTGTAAATAAAATTCGCAATAATCAACTCGGACCAACACTTCAACATAGCCTACACGAATATACAAGTAACAGTGGATTATGTGATACTCGAACAATCAGAGAATATTTGGACAACGAGACAATATTATATACTCTGCAACAGCAACAAGATTGTATAGAACATTTGAATCTTTATTTGGATTTCAAGAATTGTATACCATTCGTTGCAATACTTGTAAACATACAACGGCCAACAATGCACCTACAAGTTTGATTCTACATTTTGAGATTCCACAGCACAGATCACAAACTTTGCAAACATTATTTTCAACAAATCAAAATGTTTGGAATACATTAGATGACTACAAATGCAATAATTGTAATAACATCGGAAGTTCTGAAGATAAACATCAGATAATAGTGGCAAATGAGTATATAGTAATTCAACTAAAACTATTTATTCCAAAATTTGTAAATGGTCAATTTGTTCCCAACAAGATAACAGATCTAAAACTTAGTGGCGTACCCACCTCTATTTTGGAAATTGCTGGAGCACAATACAAAACACAAGTTCTGGCCATTATATTGCATACCTAAGACAAGGAACTTCCAATTGGGTTTGCGCCAATGACACAATAGTTGCAGAAAAAAGATGGCCAAACAACAGCAAAGATGTATATGTTATTATTCTAAAAAGAATGTAAAAATATTTTCCAATTGGAAAAAAACAAAACATAACACAGCTAAAAATAAATTGTAAACTTAACCTGTAAGTATACAATCTGACTGTTATTAGATTCAAAAAGGAACGTATAAACCGCCAACTATTCACTTACATAATATTATGTATGAGTTGCCAGTCCCAAGCCTGGATAAAAAGTGTGAGGGTGCTAACCTTATAATAATTGTTATTTTTTAACATAAGCAGAAACCTATATTTTATTTTTATTTAAATAATATCGAACTATATATTATTATCCACACTTCTGACCTTAATACCTTATACTATGTATGTTTGTATTCAATCCTCCAAATACAAACTACAATTTTAATTGTGCGGTCTTAAGATTATCAACATTCATTATGTATTCGCCTAGGATTATAACATATTTTAATAACTTATATAATATCAGTTATACAGCAAAGCCTATCTTCCAGTGTTATGTATTTAGATGACTTTAGCCTGTATATTAGATGCTATTTTCCATACATAATTTAAATTGTTTAGGACATTTTATTTTGTAATTTTGTGCCAAGTATATAATTATAATATACAGTGACTAAAAATAAATAATCAGAGTTTATTTAAATTTATTTATTCATAATACTTCATATTTTACATTGTACATTTAACTATGATACAACTCGAATACTAACAATTTATTGAATATATTATAATACATTAAAGGTAAAAAGTAAATACTTAAAAAGCCACTTATTATATATGTTTATACTAATTTATTACATTAAATTTGTTATTTTTTACAGATTCAAAATATTTAATCAATTTAAGGGTTGATAGTATATGAATCTTTCAATGGCCTTCATTGGGTTTAACAGTGCAAACATTTTTATTAGTTGATATCGTTGATGTGCTGTGAACTATGAATCTTATAAACATTTTGTCATTACTCAATTTGCTGTGTGGTACAAAATTCTTACACAATTCTGTATCTATTGAACTTAGAATTTAAGAAATGTATTAATCCATTGTTATTTTTATAAAATATAAAAAAAAAATCCTTTATTTAATGGTTTAATTTGAATTATTAATATTGTAAATAGTCCATAGTAATTTGGTCAAATTTATTTGGAATACCTCTGTACTAAAGTCTACCAGTTGAGAAACTAATAACAATTTGTATTATAGTACACTGAGTATAACATCAGCTGAGCTTGGTACACTATAATATGCATATTTGATGATAAAATTCAGCCATAGTAATATCTAAACAATAAACAAAATACATAATTATAAGTAAATATTAAGTAATTTAATGTGATAGGTACTTATTAAACTTACATAATGAAATCTTTAAGAAATGGCTCGTCTTGATGTTAATATGTAATTGTTACACAAGGAATCAACACGACGTAGAATCATATTAATTTAAAACGATTACAATTAATACATTGTTAATTCATAATAGAAATAAAATTTTAAAAACCGTAATCAACCAACAACGTCAACATGCGGAATGTAAACAAACATAAAATATCACAGATATAGATAAAGTTTATTATCTATATCAGCAGCTGCAGCTGTGCAAAGTTTATAGATTATAATCTATAAACCTTGGCTGTGTACAATATTATATGTGATTATATGGTATACCAGGTATATCTATGATAATATAAGGTATTATGAATTATCATAGATAATGTGAATATGTGAATTATGATAACTACCTACATGCAATGTTTTTGGAAGAATTGATTAACTATGCCAAATGCAAATGCGTCCTAATTGAAAAATAAAATATTTGTTTCAAAATAAAATATATGACAATATTTAAATATAATATATTCTAGACTGACAAATCATCTTCGTTCAGAATCGTTTTTCGTATACAATGATACATATCATTGCATTCAAATTTAACCTACCCTAATCCGAGGTCAACCCCACCCCCTAATGTACAGCAGAACGGTACCCACTTGCCCTCTTTTTTTTTTTTTTCTTGATTTTTTTGAAAACTGTTGGAAAATGTTTACTTTTTACCTCTATAATAATAATAATATCTTCTTAGCTTGAATTATTTTTGTTTGTTAGTTGTTGCATGCAAAAGTCGCTAGAACAATTTAAGGGATCAATACAGGAGATCATTTAAACGAAATAAAACAACATCAGGATAAGCTGCACGGAAAAAAAATAAATATGAAGATAACATGCAATTCTTACAAG
The DNA here is from genome assembly GCF_020184175.1 of Aphis gossypii. Taxonomy (NCBI): domain Eukaryota; kingdom Metazoa; phylum Arthropoda; class Insecta; order Hemiptera; family Aphididae; genus Aphis; species Aphis gossypii. The sequence goes on from NW_026083064.1 coordinate 78,257, forward strand.
AATTTTTACAAGAAAGAGACACTATTACGAATTTAACAGTTGATCTCAGTGACAACTACGAAGAAGATGAAAACACAAAAGAAATACTAGATACACAAAATGATACTAATGTGGTTGGTGAAAATTCAAAAGATATCAATGATAAAGTCTGTAAAAAACCAAATACAGTAAAAAGTAAACAAAAAATGATGAGAAATTACCAAGATTCAGAAACAGCTTCTTCTACTACCATGAAATATTTGTTGAAAAAAAAAGAAATGACAAAAGATAGTGTTCTTGATCCTATAGATGCACTTCTTACTGGTATTGGTACTACACTGAGGACTTTAAATCCTTATTATTTAAATTTGAATCTAAAAATTTTAATGCCGTTCAAGAGATTGAAATGACTCAAATTTTAAATAAACAACCATCGTGTGCTGAATCAAATGATACAACTGTACCAATAACTACATTATCAGAAACAAATGTACAAAACTTGTTTAGTAATCAATCGTCAACATCAATATGATTAATCATAATGATTCATCTACTTTTAAAAATGAAACAAATGAAACAAATTATAATTATACATTTAAAGAATCTGAGATAAATATTTTAAATCCATTTTTATTACCCAATCAAAATTATCCTATATATGAAAAGATGGCATTTTTAAAACTTCATCCAATTCAATCTTCTGATATTAAGTGACTAAGTTTTAACCTCGTAAAGTTTATTTTCGATTATTACCGACAGGAGAATGTGTACAGAGAAAATGGTTATCATATTGCGTTGAGAATAAAAATTTTTTAATATTATTGTATTGTATTACATTTGTAATGTTATTGTAATATATGCATGGCATTTTCTATGGACAAAAACACATCTTTTTGTACTGGTTCGGTAGTTAATATTAAAAACTTGTACGAAAGACTCAACAAACATGAAAAGTCATTAAGTCATTCTGATGCAACATCATGTTATTTAATAAATAAATCTGGAAGAAATATACAAAATCTTATCAATATTGAAAGAGAATTAGTTGTAAAAAATAACCGAGAAATAGTTCATCGTGTAATTAACATAATACTTTTACTTTCAAAACAAAATATAGGTTTTAGAGGTAAACGTCATGAAGCTGCTTATTATTTGAATGATTTACAAAAGAACCATGGTAATTTTTTAGAGTTTGTTAACTGTTTATCTGCATATGATCCAATAATGCGAGTTCATATAGATAAAGTTTCTAAAAAAAGTGCACAAATGAAAAAAATAAGAGAAGAGAATAAATCTCAAAAACATGGCCGTGGTTCATTAATTACATTTTTATCAAAAACTACTATCAGAAATATAATAGTACTAATGGGAAACATAATACAAAAAGCAATAGCAGCGGATGTAGTTGCAGCTGGATTATTTTCATTAGAAGTGGATTCAACCCAAGATATTACTGTAAAAAATCAAATGTGTATTTGTAAGATTCGTTAATGTTAATAGTAAAAACTTGGTTCAAGAAAGACTTTTAAAAATGGTTACAATAAAATCAGCAACAGGTGAAGCACAATACAGATTAATTAAAAAGGAATTATGTGATTTAAACATAGATTTAAAATTACTTGTAAGTGATTCTTTTGACGGCGCTTCTAATATGAGTGGGAAGTACAAAGGCTAACAAAATCAATTAAAAATAGATGCTCCTAATTCTATATTTACTCATTGCCACGCGCATGTTCTGAATCTTGTCATTTAAGATTCTGTAAAATGTTGTATTAGTGCTCAAAATGTATTCTCCTTAATCAATAAAACTGCTGTCATTTTCACTGAATCATATAAACGTGCCGATGTTTGGACAGATACTATATGTGAAAATGAAACTGGTACAGAAAAATTAAGAAAATTAAAAAAGATCGGCGTCACGAGATGGAACAGTGCGGATGATGCTTTACGAAGCATATTTAATACGTGGTCGGATCAAAACGAAACAGAACTCTCTTGAAATCATTATTACTATGTATTAGATGCTCTACACACAATTGCTTATGCTGATAATACTGATCCTCACACTGCATCTGATGCAAGAGCGCTAATTATAAATTGGACTTCGTATGAAACTATAGTAACAGCGTTTCTTTTTCTACAATTGTTCAGCGCAACAACTCCAGTGTCAAAATATTTACAAACTAAATGATTAGATTATATTGCTGCGTGGAATAAAATAAGCCATTTGATGAAATTATTGAAAACTATGTGTGAAATAAAAAATTAAATGATCTTAAACAACGAGTTTCTATTTTTCTAAAAACTATGACTAAAAGAACAGAGTTTCATGAAAATATTTTTATACAAGACGAATTTCCTGTCCAAAGGCAAAAGAAAGTAAAAAGAATGCCTGGAGAATGTACTTTTGACTCTGATGTAAATTTATCATCTGATCAAAAATTTTAAATAAATGTATTCAGAAGAATTTATGATGTAATAAGAATGGCTATGAATGAGCGATTTGGAAAAAATAAAAGTCTTATAAACGCTTTAGCTTATTTAGATCCACGGCGCTTTGATGAAATTAAATCTAGTTCAATTTATTTGGTTGAAAGTTTAAAGTTTTTAGCTGACAAAGTTAATATTAACTATGAAGATTAACAAGAAGAAATTTGTCATTTTGCACGTTCTTATAAAACTATAATCAAATAACAAAAACACTTTTTGAAAATGAACCTAACTATAAAGATGATCTAATATCTGAATTAATTACTGATGAATTTGTACAAAGTGAACAAATCGAAAAAGAAAGCAGTGATGATAACAATGACGATGACAAATCTTTCATCTTTTCTAAATCAAAAATTAAAAAAAACAATTGTGAAGAATGCATACCATGCGTTTTTAAATTTTTACAAAAGTATAATTTACATTCAGCAGCTTATTCAAATTTATATATATTATATAAATATATATTAACTCTTGAATGCACACAAACAAATTGTGAAAGGGCGTTTTCCAAGTTAAAAATTATAAAAAACAGATAACGTTCTACAATGGAACAAGATTTATTAAATGCTCAACTTCTTCTAAGTATTAAGAACGATTATTTGCCTGACACAGAAAAAATAATTGATAAAATTTCAGAATTATCTACAACATTTTCAAAATTATTACATATTTAAAAATTTTTATTTATTTTATAAGATTAAAATTAAGTTTATACTTTATAGTTTTAAAAATTTGCTGAAAATTAAATAGAGAAGTGCATTAATTGGTTTTTTTTTTGTTTTATATTATGTTGATAAAAATGGCCCTAAAAATGTTTTAGCATCCCTGTCCTTTTTATTCCAGTCCGCCAATGTTCCCATTTCCCAATCGATAAGTAACTATGGATTACAACCGAGACACTATATTTATAAGATAATATAGTATACACTTTACAGCATACCTAATATTTTTACAATTATTAAATTTAAATTTTTTTGTATAACTTGACATATCTTTATTATGGCAATATCACTTTAAGAACCCCTTACAATAATTAACCGTGGATGAAAAGGTAACACGAATTGCGTCCAGGACGCAATTCGTTCAAAAAGGTTCATTTACCTGTTTTGGTACGCAATTCGTGTGTACCCAATAAAATAATTTGTTGATTGTTTAATTTTTAATTTGTGTAATACCTACTTACACAGGTAATTGGTCAAAAAGTCCATTTTGAAAAAAAAAATAAAAAGTCCGAGCTCATTTTTATTGTCAGACAAAAAGTCCAAAAATATAATTGAAATATTTTATTAAATTTTCATCTATAACTATATTATATTATATACAGGGTGATTTTTTAAGCATGCTCACCCCATTTTTATGCTTAAATTATGTATATATTCAAATTCTGATTTTTGGAACTTTAAAATGTAATTAAAGACAATATTTTAAAGTACTTAGATTTTTCACAACATTTAAGGAGTATCCTGTGGCGATACCAACTTTGGTTTTTCAAACGAGACCATACATATTTTAAAGCAAATTATGAATCAGCTAATTTTTCTGAAAATTTTGACGTACTGCAATCGAAATTTGAACGAAAATTTTCGGAGTTATTCTCTTTTAAATACTAAGGAATAAGGATAATAGTCCATTATAGTTCATACTAAATACTTAGTAAATAGATACGAACTCAATAATTATAATTCGGTATGCAATATAAAATATTAGTTAATAATTACTACTTATTACTAAATGCTTATGAATTAATATTTAACCCGACAATTTTTGAAAACAAAGGAAATATGTATAAAATAATTAACATTAATTAAAATAATATGGTTATCTCATAGCCTATAGGTATAACTGTATAATCATAATTATTTACTTAGAACAAAATAAGTATTAAAAAACCGCAAGTAGTAGGTAAAACGAGGGTAAAATAGTTAGAATATGTAATAGTTAATTAAAAATACATATTATAATATAAATAATAATAGGCATTACATAGCTATAACACATGGACTTATCGATATTTATACACGTCCAGGAAAATGCTTCTATATTACGCACATGCTATAAGTTTAAGATAAGAAATAAAAGGTAATTGTCATAAAATATAAATATGGTATAAATAGGAACCGACCATGATAAAATATATTATACATTTAACAGTGATACGGCCATTTGGGTTTTACCAATTTATTATTGATTATATCAAATATTAAATACCATATAAACAAATTATGTTATCGTTATGTTATCTAATATGTGTATTGTGTATTTACTATTTTGTGGTGAATGCCTCTTTGCGGCCATGTGCACACTGCACACTGCACAGTATTATACTATTATGCCCGGTTGGTGGTTGCTTAAGTCATTTGTGTTATATTAATTCAAATTTGTATTCATATTTACTATTTCAGTTATCATGTTTTCAAGTTCCTTATTTTTTTCATCAATTATACATCATTCAACTCTGAAGGCGCCCCTGATATATTGGCGCCCTAGGCGGTCGCCGGTCGCCCAGCTCACCCACCCCTATGACCGACCCTGACTATGGTAGTAACATCGTCAGGGTGTACTTGATAGCTATAATATTATAATATAGATTGTTAGATTTTTATTAAAATATTCATTAATTAAACTTACCATTTCATCAAATTCTCCATTTTCTATAAAATTCATAAAGCCTGCTGATATATCAGGAGTACATATTTGGCTATTATTATTTGACATTAAAAAAAAAAAACTTTGAATGTTTTAAATATATGTTTAAAAACTACGATGACTAATAGTAGCTGTTCTGGTAGGGCGGGGGTGGCAGGATACCGAGATAGAGGGCAGACGACAACAGCCGATGGTTAGTAGAGTGGGTGGGGTAGGGGTCCATAAGAGACGACGAGATAATTGACACCAGTAGATGGACAGTGCGGGGGCGGGGTGAGATAGTTGACACAAGTAGATAGACAGTGCGGAGGGGGGGTCAGAGGGTCAGCCCGGTCACTCGGGTCAGCGGGTCAGGTCCTAGGATCGGCTTTTCTATACTACTCATAAATAATAATATAGCCACGGAACAATTGGACGCATGTAAATTCCACCCGAAAATGGCAAATTCCTCCCAAAATGAACTACAGGTAAAAAAAGATCCATGTAAATTCCACCCAAAAAAAAATACAGGTAAAAAAAGGTACATGTAAATTCCGCCTGAAAATAAAAATATAATAGTAAAAATAGTAATATCTATAATAGTAAAAATGGAAATATTTATCATAATAAAAACGAGTCAAAATATAATCATAACCAATAATTATTAATTAGCATATTATCAAATTCCTTTCATATTATTATTTTTTTTTTGTCGAAATCCCCAAAATAAAGAGCCACATTTTCTACATATTGATCTATAAATATTTCACTATTTTTATATTTTTCAATTATATTTTGCATGTAAATATATATATTTTTTGATCTTGAATTTCTATTTATATATGTGGTTTATTTATACTATTTATTTTTATATAATTTTCTAATTGAATTTGCTTCAGTTTGTCTAAAAATTTAAAAATATGAAGATGATTAGTGTCGACGCGTATATTATATTTCAGAAATGTCACTATTATTATTATTATCTATTGTTATGTTATCTTATGATCGCCAATGTCGATCCGATCCATGTACAAATGTTACCTATTTTAGTGTGTGTTTAACCGTGTATACATGTACATCTACGCGTCACCGTGTCCGTTTCTGTATTTATAAAATAAATTATACCTTTCTATATTAATGAAAATATATATTAAAAATTATACAGTCCACAAAAAACCAGCGACAACATTTGGTCTTTCGGCCGGATTGCAATTCGCATAACTGAATACAACGTAATTAGAATTATTATTATTTTGTTTAATTATTAATAATTAATAAATAAAGAAAAAGTTATAGCATTCCGTAAAATTAAGTGCGCGTGGTAAATCGTTATATACTCATATGTGTTCAGCAAATATTAAATATGCATAATTAAGGTGAATTACACAAGCAAGAAGACAGTGATGCGGCGATGTGGTAAGTTGTATCAGTGCAAATTATTACTTATTTCCTAAAAATAAATCCTATCTACGAGTTTGAAAGTCTCCTTCAGGTACCTAAATTTAATTGGGAAATTGTTGAAAAGGTCATAACTATAGTACAACTCGGTATAGATAATAAATAATTGGCTGTTGGCGTACGTTATCACACTAATACACATTACTTACAAACACACAGCTGTCTATCGTGATCGGCGATCCCGTCCACTTTAGACACCAAGCTGTCACGCATACACATACACAGGACATACACACTCAAAAACGAGTACTTCAATATGTCAGATTTAGTTTCGTTAAAAACCCGCAGAGGGCAATTAAAAGGGCAGTTAACAAGGTTCAGTACATATGTAAATAAAGATTCAGTGGACCCAATCGAAATTAAATGTCGAAGTAAGAGGATGGAAGAATTATGGTCAGAATTTGATCAAGTGCAATCTAAAATAGAGTCATTTGAAAACGAAACTGATGATTACCGTATAGAGTTTGAAGAAATATATTTTAGCGCTATAGAGTTAGGTGAGAGCCAAATGCAACGTGTTAGCACAAAAAAGGATGATGCGGGTGGTGTAAGATCAATTGCAACAGCGCAAACAATTAATTGTAGCGCGAATTCGTGTTGCAACAGCACAACCGCAGCATTGAAATTGGCACCGATAGATGTACCAAAATTTTCGGGTGCATATGAGGAATGGTCGGCTTTCCACGATATTTATATGGCAATGATACATAATAATCCAGGGATAGATGATATACAGCGATTTTTTCATTTGCGTTCGTGCCTAAAAGATGAGGCGGCACAAGTTATAATGTATATAGAAACGACAGCCGCAAATTATAACGTAGCGTGGAATAGCGTGGTGTCTCGATATAATAATAAAAAGGTGTTAGTGCAGTCACACACGAAAGAGTTGTTCGATATTCCGGCGATAAATGAGGAAGCTGTACAATTAAGAAAATTAGTAGATCAATTAAATGGTCATATAAACGCGTTGGAAGCACTAGGAGAGAAACCTAGAGAGTGGGGCTCAATATTACTGCACCTTATCGCAACTAAATTAGATTCCAGTACACTCAAAGCGTGGGAAACGGTATCTCCTAAAAATGAAATACCCAAAGTACAAGTGTTACTTGAATTTTTAGAAAAGAGATTTAAAGTAATTGAAGCAGTGGAAACCTCGTCAAGTATAAATGTCCGTAATGACGAAAAAATAAAATATAATATGATTAACAGTAAAAAAACCAAAAATAACCACAAATCAATCGCGTTTCCAACATATGGTGGTGTGAAATGTTATAATTGCCAATTAGCGCACTCGATATATAAATGCCCATCTTTTCTAGCTTTACCGGTTCCCGATCGAATAAAAAGGGTGGGTGAACTTCAATTATGCAAGATATGTATTCGGTCTCATATCGGAAAGAAATGTGATGGAAAAAAAAAATGTTTTCAATGTCATAAGGCGCATAACACATTATTACATTTAAAAATAAATAATAAGACGGAGAGTAATTCTTCAGAGCAATTTAAAGATAATACCGAAGAAATACCCACGACAAGCAATTTGAGTATATCGGTACACGCATCAGCGATAAGCTATAGACAGGTGCTCCTATCAACCGCAGTAATTAACGTATTTAATAATGATGGAAAACCGGTAAGGTGCAGAGTTTTATTGGACTCCGGTTCACAAAATAATTTTATCACAGAGCATATGATGCAAATGTTAAGATTGCGACGTAAAAAAGTTACTTATGATGTAGCTGGAATCGGGCACGCATTACATACCATAAGATCCGAGATTACGGTAACGGTGGGTTCCTGTATAACGGATTTCAAAGCAAATATATCATGTTTAATAATACCTTGTATAACAAAAAATATTCCGATAAGCACGGTAAATACGGAGACCATAAATATACCAAATAATATTGTACTAGCCGATAAATCATACAATAGACCACAACGCATAGATATGTTGATGGGTATTGAATTATTTTTCGATTTATTAGATCAAGGTCAAATTAAATTAAATGAAAATGGTCCTATATTGAAAGAAATAAAGTTTGGTTGGATTGTGGCAGGTCCAATTTCTAATAATAAATCGAATTTAAAAGAGACACAAAATATTTGTTTAAGTACGTATCAAGTAGATGATAATTTAGATGAAAGGATTGCGAAGTTTTGGAGATTGGAAAATATAGATAAAAATACTCATTATACATTGGAAGAAAAGGCTTGTTACGATCATTTTACTAAAACAGTACGCCGCGACGATACGGGCAAATTTGTCGTACAGTTGCCGTTCCGGGAAGACATAAGCAAATTGGGTAATTCTTATAAAAACGCGTACAGACGATTTCTGTCTACAGAAAAACGATTAGAACTAAATAAAAAGTTAGGTAAGGATTATCAGCAATTCATGTATGATTACCTATATCTTGGTCATATGGAACTGCTGCGCGGCGCGGGGGAAGGGTCGGTCAATGAACCCGGCTATTTTCTACCGCATCACGCTGTAGTAAACGATAACAGTAGCACCACTCGTCTGCGCGTATTATTCGACGGTTCTAGTAAAACCGATACAGGGATAAGCTTAAACAATGTCCTATTAAAAAGACCAACAATACAAGACGATTTATTAAATATTTTGGCTAGGTTTCGTACACACAAATACGCTATATCCGCAGACATATCGAAGATGTACCGTCAAATTTGGATTGCACCGGAACATCGGAAATATCAAAAAATATTTTGGCGTGAAAATAAGGAACAACCTATGCAAATATTTCAATTAAATACGGTCACTTATGGTACTGTCTCGGCATCGTTCTTAGCTACCGCGTGCTTGTATAAATTAGCGGAGGACGAGCATAGTAATTTTCCAAAAGCGTGTAATACAATAAAAAATGACTTTTACATGGATGATTATTTAGGGGGTGCAAATACGAAAGAGATGGCCATACAATTACGTAATGATTTGCGAACAGTGTTACAATCCGGTGGCTTTAACTTACGAAAATGGTCTGCCAATGATCCGGAGTTATTAAAAAATTTAAATACGGAAAATAGTGATTCTATGTTGGTACTCGAATTAGAAAACGAAATGGCGAAAGTTCTCGGGATCCTGTGGCATCCTAGGAAAGATATATTTCAATATAAAGTACAGGATACAAGATCGGAAGTTCAATCGACAACAAAAAGAAGCATATTAGCGCAAATAGCTTCATTGTTCGACCCACTCGGTTTAGTGGGACCTATAATTATAAAGGCAAAAATTTTAATGCAAGAAATGTGGAGGTTAAAAATTGATTGGGATAAACCGGTACCGACGAAAATGCACGATGAGTGGACGAAATATTTACACGAATTGGCAAGTTTACGTGAATTGTGTATACCGCGTTTTTTGTGTACGGAAGATAATTGTTATATAGAGGTTCATGGTTTCGCTGACGCCAGTTTAGCCACCTATGGCGCGTGCATATACGTCCGCACTACAAATAATAGTGGTGTTTGTACATCGCATTTATTGTGTGCAAAATCTAAAGTTGCGCCTTTAAAAGTTATATCACTTCCCCGATTGGAACTATGTGCGGCCGTAATTTTGGTAAGGCTGTACAATAAAGTAATACCAAAATTAGGTATACCAATACAACGGCGATATTTTTGGTCTGATTCGTCAATCGTCTTAGCCTGGGTAACTTCACCTTCTACGCGTTGACAAACATTTGTTGCGCATAGGGTGGGGGAAATTCACGATCTTAGCTCAGTATACGAATGGCACCATATTGGAACTAAGGACAATCCCGCGGATATTATTTCACGAGGATGTGGTGCGAAAGAAATTATAAATAGTTCTATATGGTGGCACGGACCAAGCTGGTTAACCAGCGATCATAAAACTTGGAAAAAAACTGTTTGCGAATTAAAATATACCGAAATACCAGAAGAGAAGGGTACACCGAAAACTGTTGCATTTTTAGCACAACCGGTTATAAACGAACAAATATTAAACAATAATTCCTCTTGGAATAGATTATTGCGCATTTTTTGTTATTGTTCACGTTTTATAAAAATAAGAATAAAAAAAATTAAAGTAGTTGGTCCAATATTATCAGATGAATTAAAAGAAGCTGAAATAATTATAATTAAAATAGCTCAAGCTTCCTATTGGTCCAGTGAAATAAATGATTTAAATAAAAATGGCACTTTAACGATAAAAAGTAAATTACATAATTTACAACCCTTTTTGGAAAACGGAATTATACGAGTCGGTGGCCGCATAAAAAATGCCAGTCATGTGAGTATAGCACAGCTTCATCCTATTCTAATTCCAAAAAATAGTATTATTGCGAAATTAATATTGCGTAACGAACACGATTGACTTTTGCATGCAGGCCCGCAAGCAATGTTAGCAAACAGTCGATTAAAGTACTGGATAATTGGAGGCAGAAATATTGCTCGACATATATTTCACCAGTGTATTAAGTGTTTTCGACTTCGACCAACAGTAGTTGAACCAATAATGGCGGATTTACCATCGGAACGACTGGAGCCAAATCGACCGTTTAAAAAATGTGGGGTTGACTATGCCGGTCCTATTACCATAAAAACAAGTTTACGAAGAAATGCTACAACAATAAAAGGGTATATCTGTGTGTTTGTATGTTTTAGCACTCGGGCAGTCCATATTGAATTAGTTGCTGATCTAACTACTGAGGCATTTCTAAATGCTTTAAAACGCTTTATCGGACGCCGCGGTGTATGCTCCGATATATTTAGTGATAATGCTACCAATTTTGTGGGAGCTAATAATAAATTGTTAGAGCTAAAAAAAATATTTCATACTGAAGAGCATTTAACTAAAATATACGATGCTTTATCGTCTGAGGGCATAAGGTGGCATTTCATACCCCCTCGATCCCCTCATTTTGGCGGATTGTGGGAGGCTTCCATTAAATCTGTAAAAATCATTTATACCGAGTTTTAGGTACGGCTAATCTGACATATGATGAACTGAACACCATCTTAATTAAAATAGAGGCAGTCCTTAATTCCAGACCTTTAACCCCATGTTCCTCCGATCCTACTGATACGACACCATTAACACCGGCTCATTTTTTAATTGGTGAACCTACCTGTTCATTACCGGAGCCAGATTTAACTGGTATACCAGAAAATCGGTTAAAACGTTGGCAGCGGGTAACGTAATTGACTCAAATATTATGGAAGCGCTGGAGTAAAGAATATTTGTCGCAACTTCAAATCAGGCAAAAGTGGTTAGCAAATAGGGGCCCTAAGCTCAAGGTCGGTACTATAGTATTAGTGAAAGAAGACGACGTGCCCCCGATGTCTTGGTCAATGGGTCGAGTTGTCCGTGTCCAAGCTGGTGACGACGGTGTCATCCGAGTGGCGACTATATTATCAAAAGGAAAAGAAATATCCAGAGCTGTCCGTAAACTTTGTCCTCTTCCTTTTGAGGATAATAGTTCGTAAAATATTTGTTTTTTATATTATTCTATGATATCTTATTGATATTTAAATATGGCATGTATTATGAAACATTCTAATTTATTTATATTTAACAATGTCTTTACTTATATATTTATATTACTTATTCATTTATTTAATTTTGTGTGTTTACATCATTTATCTATTTATTGTGAACTTTTGTTGAAAAATATTTTATATGTATTTGTTTTACTGTATTAATATTCTAATTTTTCAAGGCGGGCGGCATGTCGACGCGTATATTATATTTCAAAAATGTCACTATTATTATTATTATCTATTGTTATGTTATCTTATGATCGCCAATGTCGATCCGATCCATGTACGAATGTTACCTATTTTAGTGTGTGTTTAACCGTGTATACATGTACATCTACGCGTCACCGTGTCCGTTTCTGTATTTATAAAATAAATTATACCTTTCTATATTAATGAAAATATATATTAAAAATTATACAGTCCACAAAAAACCAGCGACAACAATTAGAATTAAAACTTTTATTGAAATGGGAATGAAACGATTCACAAGCATTAGTCGTTCTATTCAAATCTGCTGTAGCAGCTGCCCATGTATTTGGAGGAAAAGGCGCGTCATAACGTATATAATTATTTAATAAACAGTTTGAAAATTGCGTTAATCTATGGTCACTTGGTTTAAGACTTAATAAAAATACTTCTAAGTAATCAAAAACTAACTCGGGCTCTAAAAAAACTAATCCGAAACATTTAATTATCCAATTTCTAATACTCGAGTCTTCGGTTTTATATTATACACGTCTTAATCCTACTGTTTGAACATACCTATACCACGATTGTAATAAATGAAAGCGACAACCATAAATTTGAGTACTTGGCCAGATGAACTTACATGCGTTGTGTATAGCTTTCTCGAAGTCAATAACAACATACTTTGGCTCAAACAAGTTATTATCGTGAATACAAAGATCAACTATTAATTTAAGACATTGAGAATAAATATTTTGAGTTTTTGCTTTTAATAAACAAAAAACTAACGGTATATAATGGCCATTAAAATATCCATGTATAGTAAATAGTTGTAAAAAAAATTTACAGCTATATTCAAATGTACCATCCATGTAAATCCATTCTGCAGTTGATAACATTCTTAAATTTGTTTTGCACCCAAAAATTATGATACCATTTTCTTTGTCATTACTAAGTAAAAAATTTTCATCTCGATTGGTCGTGACCTGTATATTATTCAGCATATTCTGAACTTCTTCCCCAGATTTTGGCAAAGGAGGAAAATTTTTTCGCTTTGCATTGTAAATATTATGCTTAATATTATGCAAGTAACTTACTTGCAACGCTTCTGATTGAGAAATACTTCTAATAACTGTACATACTATTTTACTAGGTTTCTCATTATTATCTTCAACAGCTTTGCGTTTGGCCGATACCGATACAATTTGCCTTTGTATATTTGGATCACTAAAAACACAATTATCATTTCAGATTTAAAATAATTAATTATTTAATTATTTTTAATTTTAAATATATATATTCTATAGTACTTACCTATTTGCAATATGGCTATTATCAATATTTTGTTCAGAGATGTTCATAGTTGTTTCACCAAAGGTTTTCACAAAAGCTTTGCAAGTTTTAACTATGCATCGCCATTTTGTTAAACCAGAAGTCAAAGGTCTATTTACTTTGGAAAATTTAAAATTATTTAATACTAATAGTTTATTTCCACGTTCCGATTCAATAAATTGAGCTGCCATTATAGATCTATATTTGATACGTGCGTATTAGACTAAATGAAACTTAAGTGATCAAACAATTTATATTTTATAATACTTCTATCTGTATACTAATAAGATATGACATGATTGACGATTGTCATCTGATACGATTGTTTAGTGTACGTAAATTTGGAACTTCCAAAGCTCAAATACTATTAACACGCCACGTAGCGAACAGTACTGTCGCGTCAAAGCGCCGTACAATTACTAAACGCTTAGTTTAAAAATATTTATTTTCCGAACGGAATTTTGTATCTGTTTATTTTTTCGAGCGGAATTTACATGTAAATTTTTTTGCTTGGATATTTTCCCGGGCGGAGTTTACCATAGATCTTATTCTTACCCGTTCATTTCGGGCGGAATTTACGATCACCCGAACAATTCATATCTACACGCTGATAAAATACATACACAAAAAAAGGTCAAAGTCCAGGTAGATGGAAACCCTCTGGCCGCCGTGCCGTACCATATTTCCCGTAATTGGTCGACTGCTATTGTTATTATTATATGAATATAGATATACAAATTACATGTAAAAAATTATTTTTATCGATATCAACCCTTAAAATCAAAATTTCAAAAAATCCTTTCTTAGCGGATGCCTACGCCATAATAGCTATCTGTATGCCAATTTTCAGTCCAATCCGTCCAATGGTTTGAGCTGTGCGTTGATACCACAGTCATCAGCTTACTGTTTTATATATACAGAATACAGATAAAGATAATATTTGTCATGGCAGTTATAATTTTGAGATTTACAATTATACCACCTACCTATATTAGATAATATGAAGCTATAATTGCTTCAAATTGTCTTATATCCCTCCGCCACTGAATATCACTATAGGTCAGTGGCGTATATAGAAATCAATTATTAATTATATTTTCGTACTTTTTGTCCAACAATAAAAAAATGAATCCGGACTTTTTGTTCAACTTTTTTTTAAAATGGACTTTTTGTCCCCGGACTTTTCGTCCGGGATTCACTTATACACATTATATATGACCAGGGCTCAGATTTTATAGCACGAAAATTTACTAAAATATGCACTATAATATGCCCCTAAAAACACAAAAAAATAAAGTTTTAAAGTTTTAATAAAAATTGTAAATAATAAAAAATAAAAATAAATGATAAAAAATGTATAGTACAAACTTTTTTTTAAAAAATTTTAGGTAATAATCCTTCAATTGATTGATTCATTAAACCATAAAGTATAAACGCTTTATGAGTATAGCAACTATATTGTTATGTTTCATAGTTTCATACCATATAATATAAATTAGTATTATGAAAAATACGAAATAAAAATTATACTGATATAGTAAATAAGCCGAAAATGACACCACAACTTAAAAAATACCACTGAAAACTAAAAATCCTTTAAATACCTATACGAAAAATAGCAAAATAAAATTTCATACTTGAAGTCTTTGATGCATAAAACAAATTTATAGCTAACTCTGCTATTTTTATCTATATCCAATAAAAATAAGCAAATGCTATAAAATCCGAGCCTGTACACATGTATACATTTATAATACGGTATTTACTATTTACAATAACCTTATAATAATATGTTTACTGCAACTTCAGTTAAAACTTAAGGGTCCCAGTGCCAATTTTTAAAATTTTCCACAATTCTATAAAATTTGAAAATGTAATTTGATATTTTAACTGCCACCTCAGACACTCTGATAATAATAATAATAATAATATCTTTATTGTCATAGACGTTATGCTGTCGCACTTCCCCTCCCCACCTAAAACCATATTAGTTTCCCAATTTTTTCTAACTTGAATATTGTAGCCCAATCTAAGTAGTAAAATTAATAATATTTTTTAGAGCTTTCTTGATTATTAGCCATGTTCATCCCTACGCTATTGTTTGTAATATAAAATATATGACAATTCCTTGTATGGGCAAATAGTAAAATAATTTGATTATTACTTTAGTATGAGGAAAATAAATCAATGTAGGTAGATGAAAAAAGTTAACAGTTTATTATTAATGTATAATGTGTAACGAGACACACTATTACACTCCACATCTACCGCACTCTTGTGTCGCGAGTAAGTATTACAACCTATAAATCTCGGCTAGAACACTACATAGAGCGCGTGTTGCGGTAACCGATCATAAATCTACCGACCACCTACTTCAAAATTAATAAATTCAACTAAATTGACAATAATTATTATCAGCAAATAATTATTTTAATCTTCAAAACTCTTTTAATACAAAAAACCAGAAAAAATGATATAATTTAACAAACCAAAAACAAGAAAACACGGTACAGCCATAACCCACATTTATCAGTTCCCAGTCAACACTGAAGGGGATATAGGGGACCGACTGGCTGGCTATTGACACCACCACCTGCTCCCGTTGTACGCTATAGAATCTAATACCAGACGGCCATAACGACTGTTATACACGGATCGAATATCAGCGTAAGATATCGATTCCGAGCGGCGACGACAAATCGAAGTATACTTATCACTACATTGATTTGTGAACGCCAGCCAGTAGTCACCCTCCCGTTGCCCGTATACAGTGCGTTAAAATTAAACCGCGAATGTGCTCTCACATACGACTCATTGCAAGGAGAGAAGTACGATTGGACGTATCATTTTCACTATCCGCAGACACGAGAAGATACAAGTACACGTGAGTTCTATGTCCAATTTCCCCCATATATATATATATATATATATGTATGTCCCACTTTCATTAACTCTTATTGTATAACTTAAATTGGTACTATTAGAACTTATATTATATTATAAAAGAAAATATTGTAAAATCTACGTCTTAAAATTCATATACACCAATATCGTAACATTGGCGCCCAACTGCAGTGCTCGATTAAACACGACGAGTCCGAGATTAACTGATAGAACATTTTTTACTACATTGTGAAAATTCCACCAAAGAAGAAGACAATCAGCAAGGAAGAGTTCAGAGAATACCAGCAACGATTGGAAAAGGAATGTCAAGACTACGCAGATCAAATACAAGAACATATAGAAACAATTAAAAATGACTGCAAAGAGAAAATTAAAGAAATCGAGGGAAAATTCGCGAAAAAACTAACCGAAATGGAAAGAAAATATGAAAACCAAGAACAAAAACAACAAAAACCAATTAACGACTACATCATAAGAAATGAAGGTTCACAAGATACAGAAATCACCAAAATTTTTTGAAAATAACCGAGACATGCATCCACGAGATTTTTTAAGTAGATTGGAAGAATACTTTGCAATTAAACAGACGTATGTAGGAGAAAAAATCATTGTTGTAGGAGATTGTCTTAAGTCAATAGTCTATAATACAGTCTAACGATACGCTTCCAATTGTGCAGCTATGAAAATTTCCGGAAAGCATTTATTGACGAATATTGATCCCGGGAAATTCAATTACAGGTATGGAGTCAATGTTTAGATGTAAACAATATAACGCCAAACACCAACTATAGAGAACATTTTGCAACATGGGTCACTAAACTTCGACATTTGGAGGTACCAAAATTGCACGAAATTGTCAAATACATTGTGAAACATTACCCAGGTTATTTAAGGGCTATCCTAATATTGTTACCAGAAAGAACAATATTAGCTGCCATGAAAGTGTTAGGAGAGGAGGAACACGCTAAAGAAAAAGCAGAACCACCAACAGAAATCCATAACAACAAACAACAGAAAAGTACGAACAATTGGAGTAACCAGAGGAACAATGGATGAAATAATCTACCACCACGCAATAACAGGTGGAACAACCAACCACAAAACAATAACGGAACAAACCAACAAGGGGACACCTAAGAACCTAGTCAACGACAATAAGAGCACATTAGTCAAGTTTCAACTAGAGTAGAAAGACCAGAAAAAACAAATAATGAAGAAAAACATGCAATAAATTCATTGAACACAACCAATCGATCCGTAAGCCCGTATATTCAATATACGATCGAAGAAGAAGAAATAACACTGCTAGTTGACACAGGGGTAACAGTCAGTGTACTAACAAAGGAAATAGTCGACATAGTCACTTAAAAAAATCCAAGTATACCACAACTACCGGTAACAGGAGTACAGATCAGCAATGTGGTCGGAAAGAAAGTTTGCAAAGTATCCAAACAAATTTTCTATGAATGCAAAATCGATAATATTTACATACAGACTAATTTTATACAAGTCAAGAATCTCAAGGAAAAGGGAATTATTGGAGCGGACATCTTGAACAAATACTCTGCACAAATTAAGTTCAAAGAAAATACTGTACAAATCATGGTAGAAGAAATCCCACATATTATACCGTTTGCTAACAAAGAACCAGGACTAATGAACGAGTGAGAACACTTGCTTAATGTAGAAATCAATGAAGATAACACAGAAAATAGTCAAATCACGTTAAATAACCAAGAAAGTCAAATATTTGCATCACTATTAAATAGGTATAATAGCATTTTTTCCGACAAACAAGGTAAAATCACTAAATTTCAATGTCAGATAAAAGTCAATATCCAATTCCAACATCAAAAATACCTAAGGTAGACGCAGAGATATAAAGAATGTTAGACATACAGATTATTGAAAGATCAACATCTCCATGGTCTTCGCCGATTGTATGTATCGAAAAAAAGAACGGGGACATACGGGTATGCTTAAACGCCAGAAAAATAAACACGGTCATCATACCTGATCGGGAATTTCTAACCAACATGGAAGAAACATTAATAAAGTTCAAAGGAATGAAATATTTGAGTTCAATTGACTTGACCGCCGGATATAGGCAATGTCCATTAAAACCAAGCTGTCGAGAAATTACTGTTTTTCTACATCGCGGACGCAATTACCAGTTCAAAGTACTTCCGTTCGGTCTGATCAACTCAGTGACAGAATTCCAAAAAATATTAGACCAAGTACTGGGACCGGAGATATTGAACTTTGCCGCAGTCTATGTAGATGATATACAGTGTAACGTCACAGTATTTTTTGCACCAATATTATTATAAGTATAAACATACCTATACCCATATTGCCACTAATGAGCGTACCTTATTTATATATTATTATGATTATCGCGCGCTAATGCAGAAATGACCGCAGTATTATGCAATTAATGTTCCCCGTCCCCCCCTTCACCATGCAGTGTTCGTCGCCGACGTGCCGCGGTTGTCCGCCGCCCGTCGCCTCCAGCGCTTTCGTCGCGTCCGCCGGTACGGCCCGCAGGCAATTATACCATACACCCCGAAATATTGTAAAGTCCCGTAATATACCTACCCTGACCTTCCCCACTACGACATCAATTGGACAACACCGACCAGCGACCGGACGCCGTCGGCCAGCCGTCGTCACTCAATTTTTCTGACTGAACCAGACATCAACGTCTCAGCTGTTTACCGTTGTTCTTTTTCTTGGCTCGCTCAACCTCGTGGTCGAACGTCCGACCGAATAAACAAAGTCTTGTTTATTGTTATTATTTTTTCATCTACATCAACTCTGTAACGTCCGCCATGAGGGGCTAAACACCAACGCGGGCCCGATGTGGGCGAAGCCGCCGTCCTACCAATGATTGACGCCGGTGGGCCATGTCGACCACGTGCATGTGTGTCAACGGTCACCCGACCAGCCTACCACAGCCATCGGTCAATCACCTCAACAACTCCAGTCATCAGCGTGGAGGTCACGTCAATTGCGTAATATATCTCTCCGAAAATCCATGTTCCCCCCAAAACCCTTATTATATTATTCTCTCATATGCATATTATTTAATAGGCATGTTTTCTTTTTCTTTTTCTCTCTCCCGTATTTCCCGTCCTTAGCGATATGCCGGACGGTAACCCAACGGTCGGCGAGGTAACATAATAAAATATCATCTTTACAGTCCGTCGAACCTCAAGGGCCGATCCGAAGATTCGTTGTTTCCTCATATTATATTATTCCTAATGTTTGCCATGTGCCTCCCGGAATTATACTAAAACAGTATGCTCTCTTTTATTATCAAACTATTGTAATTCTGTGTGCGAGAGCCACATTAAATTATTAATTCAATTATGTTAAACATGTAAATTATACCCACGTGATCACCCTAATATTCTGTATTCTCATTATTTATTAATATTATATTTTTTTTTCCCTTTAAATAAATCTTTGACGTTCATTCGTCACTGTGTGTATCAAAGCCTGTGAGTTCCATCGACTTGGCCCTTGGGTCATCACGCGGTGCGGCTCACAGGTCGTGAGTAAAGTGTTCCCCTTTACTCATGGGTGGTTTATTGGGACCGCAAAAATCCTGTACTCTCACAACAGATTACCTCCACCAGTTTCCAAAAGCACATGCAACATCTCGAATCGATATTCCAGAAATTAGCGGAGTACAATATTACAATTAATAAAAAGAAATCATAATTCTTAAAAAAACAAGTGACATTTTTGGGACATGTTATATCTGAAAAAGGAATCTCAATGGATCCAGATAAAATTTAAACAATAAAAAACTTCCAACCACCATAAACAAGAAAACAAGGTTCAGTCATTCTTAGGGTTCATTAACTTCAACAGAAAATTCATCTAAGATTTATCACAAGATACAGAACACCTGAGTGCATTGACGAAAAGAAATTCTAAATGTGTATGGAACACTATACAATAACGAGCTTTTGAAGACATCAAACAGAAATTTCTAACAGACATCATTATACAATTCCCAGACTTCACAAAAGCATTTTATCTCAACTCAGATGCATCAACTACGCACCTTGCATCTTGGAGCAGAATTTTATCAAATCAATGATGCTGGGCAATACCAAACTTTAGGTTTTGCAAGTCGCACGCTGAATAATGCTGAACAGAACTATAGCACGACGGAACTTGAACTATTTTCCATAGTGTTTGCGTGTAAAAAATGTCGTCACTACTTATTAGGCCATCATGTCAATATATTAACATGGAATAAATTAAATCAAAATGGACACTGATAATAGTTTACACGGTGTTATGGATTTTACGCACAACACAAAATTAAAATACGCTCCAATTGTATATTTAAATAATGAATATATTTATTATATAATTGGAAGTAAAAAATCTTAAGTATAGCTACAATTGTTGATCTAACACTGGTTATTCTACGACTGACTGGCTCCCTGTGTGTCGTCGAGACGTTGCCCCATGTACATCAAAAAACCCTTATTCAGCGGATCCCACGGTAGCAGCGTCGTACGACACACACTCTGCATTATGATTGTTTGATTATGAAATATTTCTATTATATATATAAAAACTAAATATGTAATATTCAGGGGTTCTTAACACCCCCCAGACTAAATGAAACACGGGGGTCTAATGATCACGGTGTTTCACTTAAATTAAAATTTTCCGTAAGGTTCGAATTTGCGTTATTTGGGAGTCAGTTCAGTTTGACAAAAAAAATAAAAAAAAACTATAATAATAATAATAATAATGAAGAAAAGAGAAAAAAAAATAAAAAAATAAATTACACTTTTGTGTCTTCCTGAATACCATTAGACTGTTCTGCTTCAGGTATTTCAGGGTTGTATATTTTTATGACTTTTTTTCTTAATCTAAAACTTAATATACTAGTTGTTAATATTGTTAGTGTTAACATAATAAAAATGACAATAATAATATAAACTTTGATATTGAAAATTAGGGAAGGTTCAGCCAAGGTATGTGAAAGTTCATTTAACTCAACTGCGTTGTTAGTCAGTTGGTTCAAATTTCGTATTAGGATTTTATTAGTGAGGTTCTGAGGAATAATTGTTGTAACTCTGTCTGAGAGTGCGTGTAACAGTTCATTTCTAGAATTTTCTGGTATAATATCTGAATTCATATCCCTGCTGGCTTTAATATTAGAAAATAATATAGAGTTTCTGAAATTTATTTTACAAAATGGAGGTATAGTTATTCTACCTACGCCCTCAATTTCGATCTTAGAATTTTTTATTGGATTTGTGCAAGTGATGATACCTAATTCCGGTTGGGTATAATAGATCCATGAATTAGTTTGCACCAACTGATGCCATATAGGGGTTTTTAAGGAAACGAATTTAAATTTGCAATGGTCGGGATTAAGTTGGTTATTGACTAGTAATGAAACTACGCATACTTCTGCTCCTGCACAATGTTGGATATGATGATTACCTCTACAAACTTTATAAGGTTTTAATGTTATACATTCTTCCCACTTTCCGTTGTCTAAAGCGATAAAATTTTCGTTGTCTCTACTCACACCTAAATAATCTATTTCAGGGTCGACTAAGAAGATGGCTTGTTTACTGTGGGGTATGGGTAAAGGTATCGGGTGATATATACTATATTCTTCACTGGAAATTAGTGGAATTTCTATTACGTAGATAAGATAGCTATCTTTGAAGAATATAGTTTTTTCAGAGATTCGGAGGATATCATTAAGAGATTCTGTATTAATATCCAACGGAAAAGTATTTCCAATTGGCAAGTCTACTTTAATTTCGAGAAGTTCTTTAATAATGCGTTGCGGAGTAAATACACTAGTGTGAATTTTACCATCTAAGGCTGTGTTTATTATAGAGATAAGGTTCTGCGTTTCATAAGCGTACTTATTCAATACCAGTTCAAATAGTAATGCTTGTTCTAATACTTTTGTTCGGAACACCAGTTTATTAAGGTTTTGATAGTAGTATTTGTTTGTTCTTGTAGGTACTGGAGGTTTTGTTCTAATTTTTGCTGTTGAAGTTCTAATTGTTGTGTAGAGTTTGCTTCTGCTTGTAGGAATCTGGTCTTTTCTGAAATATTGCTTATGCTAAGTCCTTTGCTTCGGTTTAGTTCTGATATTTGATTTAGAATGAATTCAACATTAATCTTCGAGCATACACCATACAGAACGTTGGCCATACGCCTGAAGGCTTGCCCTAGTCCCCGTTGAACTCTATTTCCATCATTATCAATTGCTAACATCAAACTTTTGTGATTAGCTTCGATCTCGTTTAAATATGGCAAAGTTGCTCTTGAAAATTGTTGCATAAATAGAGAGCAAATCTCTTCAATTTCCACATTACCGAATTTGTTTAACAGCTTTTTGCAAATGGTCGTGGTTGCTTCATAGTGGTCCATAATAACATGGTATTTGGAAATCAGTGACTGTACATTCAAGGAAATCACTAATTCCCAACTATCATGAGATAATCTAGCTACTCCATGCGATTCATAATAGATTCCTTGTTGGTTCTTGAATAGCGTTAGATTGTACACTTGGTGATAGTTATCGGAATCCAAATGATTGATTAAAGGTTCTGCGATTGTTGTTGAAATTAGGATGAGTCTGAAACATAGTTAGGTTCTTTCATGAAATTGTCTTAAGAGGTTTCGGTGTACTTTTACAGGTTTGTTTTTCTTAAGTATCGTAACATTTGGAGAATCTGGTTGGCTATCAATGATGGGGTAAGGGCCTAACCATTTTGGAGCTAGTTTTCCTTTACGGGCTTTGTCTTGTATCAAGACTCTATCTCCTTCGACTAGGGTTAGAGGTGTAATCGATTTGTCATAATGCTCTTTAGATTTATGTTTGCTTTCCAATAGCTCTGCTCTCGCCAATTTGTGAGTTTCCTGCATTTGTTTCTTCATCTCAAAGTGATAGTCCTCATAGTTGTATTGAGGTTCTGGGTCTCGAGTGAATGAATGAGGAACTATTATTTCGTTACCATAAACTAATTGATATGGTTGAAATTTTGTTGCAGTATGTACTGTTGAGTTATGACAGAACATTGCGAATGGAACATAAGTGTCCCAGTTTTGAGGGTCTTTGTTGACGAAACTTCGTAAGTAGTCTCCTAATGTTCTGTGACTTCGCTCAAGGGAGCCATTACTTTGAGGATGGTATGGAGTTGTTGAAGTTTGTTTAATCTTAAGGAGTTGACAGACCTCTTTAAATACGTGACTTAGAAATTCAGTACCACAGTCTGTGACAAGACTTTTAGGGATTCCATGCAAACACACAAATTGGGTTACAAAATGATATGCTACAGTGTTTGCTTCATGATTGATCATAGGAACTGCCCATGCAAATTTAGAAAGGTCATCCTGAAGAGTTAAGATGAACATATTTCCTTTGTGAGATTTAGGAAATGGTCCTACAATATCCATGAAGATTTTCTCAAAGGGTCTGGAAGACGTAGTGTTATAACCATTGGTTCTTTGACTGATCTATTTGGTATTTTATTACGTTGGCAAGTCTCACAGGAAAGGATATATGTTTTGATCATTTGTCTCATTCCTTTCCAATGATGCTGTTGTAATATTCGCTGAAAGGTCCGATTTATTCCTTGATGTCCCCCTAAAGGGGTCTCGTGAAATTCTCGAATGATCCGTAACTGGTCATCTTTCGATAACTGTTCTTGTGTTATGATTTTTATTTCTATTCCCGAATTTCGAAATATGTAGTATAGCATACTCCGGATAGTTTCCCATTTGATACCGTCCGTGTCAGTCACTAAACGCGGACAAGCGAGTTGCGTTATTTTCCGCTCTAGGCAAATTTTCTTGAGATTCTGAAGACTCTGGAAGATATCTGCGTATGTCGGCTTCTGCCAGAACTTTTCTTTAGTAATGAGATAGAATATGTGTCTGTCTGCTATCTCTAGTGATGCTATTTCAGTAACCTTTTTATGTAACCTACGTAGCTGTGCCAAATTGCCAAATTTTCTTCTCATTTGTAAAGCTACTCCGTGGGTCATTTCGAAATCTGCCGAAACGCAATGTACCAGGGAAATATTGGAATCTATCTCAAATATATTCCCCGATACTTCACAAACATTTTTAGCTGGTCTCTTAAGGTTGGAGTCTGCTTGCAGAAATTCCTGATAATTTTCGGTGATTTTTATAGCTCCAGAAGAACTAGCTTGATGTAAGTTTTGGACATCAAGAGATTCGGAAGTTTCTAAGGGTTCTGTATTGTCTGGACATTTGGAGTTTTCTGCATCTTTTGATGATCTGGTGACGACTTGATTTATTCGGCTTAAAGCATCTGCATTTGTGTTATTAGTGCCAGGTTTGTAATGAATGGTGTATTGATGTTCCTCCAATTTTAAACGCCACCTCGTTAGCCGTGAACCAGGGTCCTTTAAGTTGAACAACCACACCAATGCCCGATGATCGGTTATAATATTGAATTGTTGACCAAAAAGGTACGGACGAAAAACTTTAACTCCCCATACTATGCTCGCTAATTCTTTTTCGGTAGTATTATAGTTTATTTCTGCTTTATTTAATGTTCTGGATGCATAAGCAATTGGTAGGTCCTTCCCAATAGGTCCTTGAGAAAGTACACAACCTATTGCATAATTGCTTGCATCGCAAGTAAGATTGAAGGGTCTGGTGAAGTCTGGATACTGAAGGATTGGATAGTTTGTTAAGAGGGTTTTCAGTCTTTCGAATGATTGTTGACATAGATCGCTCCACTTGAAGGGTACATCCTTCTTGAGTAACGAAGTTAGTGGTTTAGCGATCTGTCCATAATTTTGTATGAAACGTCGGTAATATCCAGAAAGTCCCAAGAATGATTTTACTCCCTTTACGGTTTGAGGTACTGGAAAATTTTGAACACATTCCACTAATTTTGGGTCGGGCTTAACACCTTCGTCGGTAATCTGATGACCTAAATAAGTGACCTCTTTCCTCAAAAATTCGCATTTCAAGGGCTGTAGCTTTAGATTAAATTGTCTTAGTCGTTCCAAATTTCTGTAAGTTTCTGTGAATGATCTGGGAGGTCCTTAGCATAAATAATGATATCGTCAAGGTACACGAACGCCTTTAACCCATTTAGGCCAGAAAGTACCTTGTTCATCATCCTCTGGAATGTTCCGGGGGCACCTTTCAGACCAAACGGCATCCGCAGGAATTCGAAATGGCCTTTGTCCGTAGAAAAAGCTGTCTTCTCTCGGTCCGCAGGGTTCATTGGCACCTGGTGATATCCTTGAGCTAAATCAAGTGTACTATAATACTTGGATTTTCCTAACTGATCGAGGATGTCCGTAATATTGGGAAGTGGAAAAGCGTCTCCCACCGTAACTTGGTTGAGCCGTCGAAAGTCAACGCATACTCGATATTTTACCACCCCGTTAACATCCGGTTTCTTCGGAACCACTAAGAGAGGAGCGTTCCAGGGAGAATCACTAGATGCGATTACCCCTTCTCGCTCTAAAACCTCCATTTGTTCTGTTATTTCTTGCCGATGTCGTTGAGGTAGACGGTAAGGTTTCTCGTGAATTGGGCGAACGGCTTCAGAAGTTTTGATCTCATGCGTCACGGCGGTTGTTGCTGTTATTTTATCCCCTTCTAAATGAAACACATCAGAGTATTTCTCACAAATAGTAAGCAATGAGGATTTTTCTTCTGGGTTTAAATGTTCCGTTCGAAGGGCTGAATGTAAGTGAGGTATTCTGTTTCCATCAGCACAAGGTTCTGTATTTGCTGAGACTTGTGATAGGTAAACATTAGTTTCATTGAAATCTTCGTGTTCAATCTGGGTTAGTTGAGGGATTTGTAATTGAACATGGTTTTCTGTTGTATTAATAAGTGGGACGTATATAAGATGATTTCTTACAGTAGTAATACAATTTCCACAGGTGATGGTATTTGTAATGTTTTGGTTAGAAATTAAAATGGTTGAATCCTCTGTTTTGTTTGGAGCTGGAATAGCAACGATAGTTTCTGTTCGTGGTTGTATTGTTATATTTGGAAACGGAGGAAGGATTAGTTCGTTTGACTGGTAGTTAATTATGGTTCCTTGTCCGATTATGAATGGTTTGCCTAAGATTCCTTGATTTGGAACCGGGAAATCAGAATCAACGACTTGAAATTCAACACTTCTTGTTTCTCCTCCAATTTGAAGTTTGATAGTGACGGATCCTAGAGTCGTCACAAAATTCTCTGTTATTCCTTTGAGCTCGTATACGGTATGATCGTATACTATTACTTCATCGCGCAATGAGGAAAGTTTAATTAAGTTTAAGTCACTGCCGGAGTCGATTAAAAATTTGCTGTCTGCTGGAATGGTCTGAGGGCTTTGACACTGTACATGATCCCGTTCAATTTTTTGACGAGCTGTATTATTTAAAATATTTCTGCGAATGAGATTGCGGCTGTTTTGAGGCTGCCTGCCGGTCGCCCGCCGTCGGCTCCCGACAGTGAAGAGTTTTTTGAATTTTGAGTTGATGAGTTGGTAGGTTCACCTGCTCGTTTAGCATTTACATATTTTAATTTTCTGCATTCTTCTTTTGTATGGCCCGGTTTTCTACAATATTTGCAAGTAATTGTGCTCACAGATGCTTTAGGTGCAATGCTTGTTGATGCTCCGGTTGATGGCTTGGTTGTATTAGTTTTGTACCTACAATCTCGGGCCCAATGTCCCATTTTATTACAATGAAAACAGGGCGTGCTTGGTTTTTTTGTACTCGATTTACCATTTCCTTCGTAGAATCGTTTTGACTCTGCGAGTGACCTCCTTACTCTCTCTTCTTCTCGCGCAGCTTGAATTGCCTTCTCCAAGGTCGGAGGGTTTCGGGCTTTGATAAAATCTTTCAATTTTCCAAGGCCTTCAATGAAAACCTGAATAGTCTGTGCTTTCAAGCTGTTTTCCAATGCTGTAGCCACCTCTGCTGATTTTCCGCTAGTTTCTTGTTCTAAGATAAGGGTCTGTAAGGATTCAATACGAGTAGAATACGCCATAACGTCTTCTTCTGGTTTTTTTTACTCGAATAAAGTTCAAGATATAGATGGGTCGTAGTCCGTTGTGGTTCTAACGAAGTCTTTAAGGTTTCTTTCAATTCACTCCATGACTGAATCGAACGGAATTTGACTGCAGCTCTGGCTTTTCCCGTAAGCCGAATAATAATGCCTTGGAGTAGTCGCTGTCTGGCTTTCTCATTGGCGCACATAATTGCAAATTCACATTGTTCTAAGAACAGCTCGAGGTCTTCTTGATTTGCCCCACTGAATGTCGTCGGTAATAATTTTAAGGCTGCTTCTAATCCGATCGTGTCTACTGGCTTCCCTGATTGCGATAAAAGTTCTTGTGAAATTTTTGGTGATAAGACAGTTGTCGCTAGATTTTCTGACTGTTGAGAATTTTCTGTCTCGAGATTTATTGGTTCTAGTAAGGTTCCGTTATTGTCCATTGCGATAGTCTGATCTAGAATATTTGTATGCAAAGTATGGTTCGTATGAACAAGCACTCTATCTACGGCAGCTAATGTTTGTTTACGTTTTGCAATAACGCCTCGTTACAGTCTATGACTTCAATGGTCTGGTCTATAAAAAGATTATCAACCGAAATCTCTGCAACGAGTCGTTCAGATTCAGGAATTTGTGGATTTGCAAATCTAACAGGAAGACTAAGACGTGGAGTAGGGACAGGGTCCTCAGGAGTTTCTTTACTATCTTCTAATTCAGGAGTAGAGGTCCTACTACTATTGTCTCCTGTATCACTCATCAACTACAAATTACTCACTAACGATCTATGCAGAAAACTACAACTGTTATCACTACTAGCTTTGATGGTAATATTAATATTAAGAGTAAGAATAAAAAAAAAAGTATTTTCAGTAGGTAACTAATTTAAATTGTTAGTATGTTAGTAAATATTCTGCTACTCACAACACCGCTAACTGTACTGATGCTGCCATGAGTGTTGTCGTTGAAAGAGTCTGGGTAAATTCGATTAGCTCTGGATGTCTTCAGCGAAAATAATCATAAACGATGTAAATCCTCTTCGACAGCTCTTGTGGAATGGACGTTCGCTTGCCCCGAAACAGCTGGCGCAGGGACCACTACTGGTAGTGGGTTTCGAATATCGTTACGTTATTGTTGATTGTTGATGTAAACAGTGTTATCAATAATCTTATCAATTTTTTTTTGATAACCTTTATCAATATCGATAATTCGATCATCGATTGCGATAATCGATTTCAATTTTGACTATCGATAACGATAATCGATTTCAATGTCTTACCGTTGCTCACACTGGTTCGATCGATGTCGGAATCAGGCGGCGACCAACGCCCAGCCTAAGAATTTGCTGACACCGGAGAAAAAAAAAATATTATTTACGTAATTTTCTGGAATTTTCGGTAGAATGTCTGAAATTTCTGAGTTGATCTGGAGGATTTGAATTTTCCGTGAGTCGTGTTTTGTTTATACCGACGCAGTGCGTGATCGACTTAGCTATTTTAACACTTAAAAAGAAATTTTTACTTTAAGCGTAACACCGGAATACTCGGATCGCACCGCTGCCACCAAAAATGTTATGGAATTTGTTTCATACACACAATGAAATGTCTGTTTTTTTTTTTCAAAGAATAATAAATAGAAAATTATAATGAAAATAGTATTTTTATTTACAAAATAATTGATGAAATAACAATTAAATTATTATTTATCAACACGTCAAATTATTAAAATGTATACAAACAATAAATATAAAACTTAATAGTAACTAGTAAGAAGTATACAAATAATATAATTTTTTATATACCCAATAAGAAATCTTAAGATACAGTCGATGATATAGTTAAAATAAATAAAAAGTAAGTAATTTACATTGGTCTTACATATACTAGATTATAAAAATTCTTATACATTTTTATTAATTTTACAAATGAAGTGTTTAAATCTATTCTGATAAATATTAAATTGTTTCATAAGCAATTAAGCACTATTAATTGTTGAAAGCAAGCATAATAAAGCAGCATCCTATAAACAAAAAGCAAAAAGCAAAAATTACTATTCAAATTTGAAATGGTTCACTTTAATATTAAAATATAAATTTGGACTTAAGTTCTGCAAATGTGAAAGAATTGTCAATTTTTTATTTTTACTTGGAACAGAAGCAAATTTTGATTTAAAGTTTTAATAGCATACACTATTCTGAAACGTATGTATAATAATTTTAAATATTCAATATTAAAGTTTGGACATGGATAGTTAAATGGAACATTATCAATAAATTTTTTTAATTTAATTCCAATATTGTTTTCTACAGCTAAATTTGGAAAATTAACCATGAAAATTGAATCCAATTGATTTATACAATTATAAAATATGTTGGGTGGCATTAAAAGATTTCCAAAAGTCGTTGTTTCTTTGTTTGAGTAACTTTTAAAATAATTAAACAAAAAAGAATAATCTAATTTATTTTGTGTTTTAGCGAAATTCAAACAAACATCACAAGTGTGTTTTTGTTAACATTTTGAAAGTAAATATCTACTTACATAAGTTAATGCATTCCTAGGAGGTACATTTAGATCTCTATAATCTATAGTCCCTACAGATAATGAACAAAATTTGAATGGTGTTGTCTCAGGAAATAAAATTTTTGAGTTAAAATGAATAGAGTCACCTATTTTAGTTAAAATAATATCGAGATCGTCAATACAATTAGCTCCATCAGAATATCTAAAATAGTTGGTAAAAAAGACTTTTTTAAAACTCCAAATAAATTGAATCGGTGTAGGGTTTTGATTATTACCATTTTGCTGCCGAAAATTTCCAAATCAATTTTCTAAGCAATTCTGGTTTAATCTGTTTGTAAACAATAATTTACGTGTTTCTTTTATATCTTACCACAGTTGTAACACAGCACTAATTGTTATTTGCCACCCACTTATAAATTTCATTCTGCTAGTAATATTTTCATTATTATTATTTTTTACTATTAAATTATTAAAAATAGTTAACATGAATAATAAGTGCTTATTTTGTTCTTCAGTATTTTAAAATGGCCTATTAAAATATTTACTACCTCTTTTAATTTAGAATTTAGTAAGTCAAATAGTTGGTCCATGTATTCTATAAATTTAATGGTAAATGTGGCTGATTGAGGTTAATATCCAGATGTTATATGACATTTCATACCTGCTGCAACAGTGACACTAAATATTTGAGTGGCTTATTTAACCTTCATTTTTTGAAAAGGTCCGGGAATTTAAATGTATATCGGTTAATTTTGGAGCAAGTCTGTTTATACGTTTATCATTTGCATAGAATGTATCTAAATACTTCTTATTGGTCACATTATCATTATAAATAAATTTGTGTTTAAAAAAATTGTTTCTAGTTGATTTTAGATGGGGAGTGTCAAATATAAAATAAATTGTTTTGTTATTTACAGAAAAAATGGTCTTTCTTTGGAAACATTTACACTTTTTGAAAAATCATAGAAGTTGGAACCCTGATCAGTTGTGAGAACTCTTATATTTAAGAAAGTACTCTGTAAACGGTAAATAACAGCAAATATTGTACTTTGTAAAGCAAAACCAGTACAACTATTGTGAACAAAAAAATAAGCAATAGGTTGTTTCCAAGGAAATTTGAGTCCCCGAATCATAAAACAAAGTGCATATTTAGCAGGTTCATAAGTTTTTTGATTAAAAGTTTCGTTAAAACCTACTATAAAATCTTTCGAAATGTTGTAGTACAAATTACTTTTTATAGCTATTTCATCAATACATAATACACAGTCTTTAGATTCTTCGCTTAGGTTATTCGATTTAAATTTTATTTATTCAAATAAAATATCATTAAAGCCAGAAACAATTTCATACTTTTCAGTAACTCTGCGTAAGGTTCTAATCGAAGGCAACTGAAAAATAGTTTTTGAAAATGTATATGCCCGAGGACCAAAGAAATAAATAGTGAGCGCTAATTGTTTTATTTCATTTGTGTATCTGTAACCATGGGGATTTTTTTTAGTTAGATTTACAAAATTTACAATTATCATGGATAAGTTAGATGGAAGATGTACATCACACATTTCTTTAAAATGATCTACTGAATTGATAGACACAGCTACTTTTAAAGATAATGTTTCAACCTGTTTTTCTAATTTAGCACACTTAGCTTTTAATTGTGATACTTCGGTCTTCAACTTCTTTTTCCTTGGAATATTAACCGACAGTTGTTGAGTTGTCTGAGAAGAGGTAGAAACTGTACTGCAAGTTGATCCATCAGTTGTAGCAAGTGAATTTTCATTGGTCATTGATGTTGACGCTTCTTTATTTACATGGCTTTCCCCTATAAAGGTAATTTAAAATAATAAAATTTCTTGGTACATTATATAAATTGTTATGTATTTAAAGAATTAATTACTTACAATAGCAATTTTTAGAACTTGCAGGTGTACTGGTTCTTTGTGGTTCCTCATAATTACAAGTGGTTTTATTAGGATTTATAGAAATTTCCGTCAGTTCATAATCAAGGTCTAAATTTGTAACATTTAAATATAAATTAACAATAAATAAAATATGTGTAATTTTAAACTTTAAAAATAAATAATACATACTAAATAAAGTTGGCATCGCTTGAGGCAATAAACGTGTTTTTTTTAGATTACAGTACATTTTGTTTTCAAAATGAATACTACAAATCCTAAAATTTCTATAAATCGCTTCGATTGGAGTATTTAGGAGGTCATGTCTTCCACATGCCTTCAGCCATTCAATACATCTGCATCAATCCAATAATTATTAAATTTCTATTAATCAGTTATAAAAAAATCAGTAACATCAAATTAGTAATTATTCAAATACATACGGATCTTTCATAGAAGGAAAACGATGATACATATATTGACAGGGGCGTCATTTGCGGTACGCAGGGTATACATTTGCGTACCTAAAATTCTAAATTGTAATTTTTGGCCCGCAAGGCACATGCACATGGCCAGCTCGGCCCCATCACAAAAAAAAAATTAAAATTATACTAAAATAATAAATTAATATGTAAATATTAATTATTATGATAGTTGATACCTAATTGATTGATTGATCACTTTTTTATAATTACAAACATAGACCTTATTCTAATAGACGGGCAATAGCAGCAGTTCAAACGATAGGACAAGATGGCGCTGCTGGCGGTACACCGTGTACTGCGCGCTAGTATATTATTACTAGTAACCACAAATCACTAGATGAGTAATGTAATCGTGGTATACTGGAATTCATTAACAGCTGTTATCGTTTTATCAAACATCGGTCTAGTATTATCACAGATTATATTATATTTTATATAATCTGTGCCCTGTGGTATAATCTTCGAAGTTTAGACATCGTAAATTCATATAATTTTTATTTTATATTTTGTTATTTGTAGTTATTTTATAAATTGTGTAATTGCAGACTGCTGTAATTAATATAATAATAGATAGTTGCAATGGAAAATATAAATAAAAAACGTGAAGGTGGAGCGGCGAGAAACCACCTAAAGCAAAAAAGTTGCTTATAGAGTCTGCATCATCATGTAAATCCATAAAAGATATGTTTTTAAAACAAAGTGTAATACCTAAGCCAGTAAGTTAATTATTTTAAAATTTGATGGGTAACTACTTAAGTTTTGTGTTTTAGTGGGGATCTTTATAACTTTTATTTGATTTTAGTCTAAGCACTCTAAGCCAGAGATTGATAGTTTTAGTGAAAAAAGTATTACCAATGATGAAGATGAATACCTTCACTCATCAACTGAAACAATAGATAATTCTAAGGATACGACGTTGATAATTGAAAATGAGTCTGTAGAACACAATACCAAAGTTAAAGAGAGTGAAATGGTCCTGAATAATTGTTTTAAAACGTTGACAAATCAAAATGTAACTATCCATATTTTGACACTAATTATGTATAAACTAAACTATAAATTATTATGTTTTATTTTCAATAAGTACAAATTATGATTTTAAAATTATTTCTTTACTAGGTGCTTGATAGTTCCCAAACTAAAAATGATGAACCTGTCCAACCAATACTTCTAAATTTTCCAAAAACTAATAGTAGAGCTTTTAATAGTAAATTGTATACAATGTTCAATTGGTTGGAATATTCTATTAATGAAGATTCAGTTTTTTGTTTTCCCTGCAGAAACTTTTTTATTGGTACTTATCAGGGACAAGTTTGTGGTAATGTTCCATATGTAAATATTGGTGTTAAGTGTTGGATTAATCACAACCCAATAAAAGCTCTTCAAAAACACTCAAATAGTGAAAAACATTTATCTTCTGTCGAAAAATGGACAATTTATTTAAAAAATAAAAACAAAATGTCCAATTCAGTTAATAATCTTATAATAACTGGTAGACTGAAAGAAATAGAAGAAAATCGTAAACACATTTTATTTTTGTAAAAGGCTACTCTATTTTTAGCCAAACAAGGCATACCCTTTCATGGTCATGACGAGTCCCAAAGTTCAATAAATAAAGAAAATTTTATTGAACTTCTTTAAATGTTTGGCGATGATGATTTAAAAAATCGATTACGTTTAAGGTATGGTCACTACTGCTCACCAGAATACCAAAATGATATGGTTAAAATTATTGCATTATGTACAAGAAAATGTATATTAAGTAAAATTAATGCTTTTGGCGTTTTCTCAATATTAGTAGATGAGACAAAAGACGCTTCAAAAAAAGAGCAGTTAAGTTTTATAATTAGATTCATTGATAAAGATTTTTGTATTCATGAAAAAACTTTAGGCTGTTTTCATATGTTAAATTCAAATGCAGATTCTTTATGTCAGGAAATACAAAAAATTGTTACTGAAAATCATTTAGACCTAAATTTGTGTGTTGCTCAGTGTTATGATGGTGCCTCGGTGATGAGTGGAATATATTCTGGAGTTCAGCAGAGAGTCAGTTTAATTGTACCTCATGTTATTTATCTCCATTGTTGTGCTCATATGTTGAATCTATGCTTAGTTCATACAATTCAAAATATTCCATTATTAGCAAACTTTTTTGAAACTGTACAAAGTCTTTACAAATTTTTGATGAATAGCCAAACTTGGTATGAGTTATTTATTGGAGCTCAAAAGAAAGAAAATGGCAGAAAAACAAAAAAAATATGTTATTATACAATTAGAAAGACTAGTTGAAACACGATGGTCATATTGGTACACTTCACTCCAAAAGGTAAATATGAGGTATGACATTATTCTAGAAGTACTGAAGATTCTTACTAAGCAAGGTGATCAAACTGCTAAAGCATTAGGACTTTTACAAGAAGTTTCAACGTTCAGATTTATTATAATTTTACAAGTTATGGAAACAATTCTCATGAGAGTTCATAGTTTGTCTTGTGAACTTCAAAGTCCTACTTTAATATTACCATCAGTAATGGAGTTGGTTAATTCAACAAAACAAATATTAATTAATATGCGTACTGATAATACATTTGAAGAACTTCAACAAAAAGCAGAATTGATTGCAAAAAAAAAACTACATACAAATTGAAAAAGATCAGGTTGCTAAAAGAAGAAAAGAAACTTATAATACTCACTTCGATGATTACTTTATTGAATCAACTGTTGGAAAAAATAGCTCAAAACAAAAATATTTGAAAAACATTAAAGCTGAGATTTTGTTTGAAGTTCTTGACAGGTTTCTATGCACTTATTATAAATACACTACTATTTACTGCTAAATTGTTTATATTTTTGAATTGTTCTTACCTTATCATGTAATATGCTTTAATTTTTATTTTGCAGATTTCTACTAACGCTTGATAGCCGATTTTCTGAGAAAAATCAAAAACTGTTTGATATTTTTAAAATTTTTAATCCTTTAAACAAAGAATATTTTGATCATACATCAAGTAGTTTGAAATATTTTTTGACGCATTATGCTTATTTTAAAATAAATACAATGAAAATTCCTTCTGAGTTCCAATCAGCAAAAATATTATTAGAAAAAAAAATGATATTGATATCACAACAATTACTAACTCATTGTCAAAACTTCCTTCAGCATTTTCTGAAACTCTTAAAGTACTTTCAATCATTTTAACGTTACCTTGTACTACTGCTTCTAATGAAAGAGTTTTTTCATCTTTAAAAAGAGTCAAAAGCTTTTTGCGCTTAAGTATGAACGATGATAGATTAAATGATTTGATGGTGATTAACAGTGAATCAACTGAAGCAAATAGTATTGACTTACAAGAAACTTTAATTATGTTTTCTAACACGAAGACACGGCGGTATCCTCTTGTATGAATTAATATTAAAAAATAAAAATAAACAATTTTAATTCATTATAATCACCTATGCTTTAATTAATTTTCCTGATTTATTCTGTGCATATCTATTGTATTGCTTTATATTGTTCATTGTTTTTATTTAAATTTGACTGTTGAAGTTTCAATTTGGATTAAATTTAGACATTTATAGCTTTTGCACTGCTTACTACTCGTATTGGGTATTTTTACTTTATTTTTATAATTATTATTATTATACTACTATAATATTAATAATGTAAAATATGTCAAGAAAAAAAAAATAGTGGCCTGCTCAATATTTATGCGTACCAAAAAAAAAAATTGAAATGACTCCCCTGTATATTGGCCATCATTTTTCATACAATTTTTTCATCCTTTTGCAGCACATTTCACTCCTTCCATTGTAAAATACAAATGTCTAAAATTTTTTATAATGACTCAATAAAAAAGGAAATATATGTGATGCTCTAAAACGTCGATGCAAATGTGTATAGATAATCATTAATCACACTAACAAAAAAAATTGAAATTAAAATATAATTTCACTGTTAAGTTAGAACACGTGTTCAACACAACTACACAAAATGAGAAGTGACTACAGTAAAATGTTGTAACTTGTGAGAAGTAATATATATATATTATAGGTGTATTACCTCGAGGAAGAAGGGACTGACGACACCGGCCCTCCCCTTACACGCGGTTGGTCTTTGCGACGCCTCGACCTGGACAAGTTGCTGGCACACGTCGCCACCGTACCACTACCGATCATCGACTGCGGAACTTCGGCCACCCAGGCAGCAAACCTGCTGGTCCACTACCTCGAGTCCGTGTGCGACTCCTGCATGCCGCCTAGAGCAGCGCCGCCGCACGGCAAGAAGTGCGTCCACTGGTGGAACGACAACATCGCACGCCTCCGTCGCGAAACTTGCAGTTCCAGGAGAAGTTACCAAAGGTCATTCCACAGACACGACCCGCAATTGCAGATCCAAGCACATTGCGCAACCTACTCCGCCAAGAGGAAGGAGCTGAAAATGGCCATACGGGAAGCCCAGTCAAAATCCTGGGCCGACCTGTGCCGGGCCGTCGACGCGGACCCATGGGGTCTTCCCTTCAAAGTGGTGACGAAAAAGATTGGCCGAAGGCGTCCGGGCCAAGAGGCCAGTGGCAGAGAAGAGGCGATCGCAGATCACTTGTTTCCTGTCCACCCTGCAACCGACTAGTCCCAAGAACCCCCTCTCGTCGACTACGAACAACGAATTCCCGAGTTCACACCTGGCGAGTTCCAAGCCGCATGCAGGAGGCTACCAGCTGGCAAGGCCACAACATGACGGCATAACAAACAAGATCATACAGCTGGTCTCGCGACTCAGACCTCAGTTATTCATCAAGACCTTCAATGCCTGCCTTGCGCGCGGAGAGTTCCCGCTGCGCTGGAAGACCGCCAGACTAGTCCTCTTGCACAAAGGACCTGGTAAGCCGCTGGAAGAACCATCCAGCTTCCGTCCACTGAGTATGTTGGACGCCGCCGGAAAACTGCTGGAGCGCTTAGTGCTTGCCAGGCTAAACCAACACCTCGACGACACCGGCCAGCGGTCTGAGGATCAATACGGCTTTCGCAGCGGCAGGTGGACCTTAGACGCGATTGAGCGCGTAACTCAAGCCGCTCGCGGAGCGGCCATAGGCGCGGTTCAACACCGGGACATTTGCGTAGCCGTGTCCCTGGACGTAAGAAACGCATTTAACACGGCAGCGTGGAAAAAGGTCGACGCCGCACTGCGAGCTAGCCGCGTCCCCCCATACCTCAACCGTATTCTTCGTTCGTATATGGAAAACAGGAGCCTCCTCGTCAGCCGAAACCTCCAGAACAGGACTACGACGTGCGGTGTTCCCCAGGGCTCGGTCCTCGGACCGGCTCTCTGGAACATCTTCTACGATGACCTGCAAGGATACGGAACCGCCAACAAGACTACGAACCACCGACACTAGCCAACATACGGAGTGAAGAGAGGGCTATCACGATAGCCTCCTGGCAGGCGAGGTGGGACAGGAGCACAAAGGGGAGGTGGACCCACCGCCTAATTCCCCACGTCAAACGATGGCTAGAAAAGGCACCCATGAGCCTAAACTTCCACACGACCCAGATGCTCTCAGGACACGGCTGCTATCGAAGCTATCTGTGGAAGATCAATCGCGCCAACGACGGTTCCTGCCTCTACTGCGGCTACCACGAGTACGATGTCGAACACACCACCTTCCAGTGCCCTCGCTGGAACGCCGAACGAGACAGGATGCGACCGTTCCTCAACGGACGTCTCCCTACGGCTGACGACGTACCCGATCTTCCCGATCTTTCTAACCGGGCATCGAAGACCAGGATACAAGAATTCGTGAAGCGTCTCCCCGAGCACGGTCCGAATTCGTCGGCATGGTTGATAATATAATGAAGGCGAAGGAAGATGACGAGAGGGCAAGGAAAAGAGAAGGTGAAGGCTGAGGACCATGTCACAGGACCGTAAGCGGAGTTCCTCCAACACCAACCATCAACCACATTGCTGTTCCATCGTTCTGTGCAATAATTAACTATTTATGTGTACATATCATATTTATTTATTGTTAACTGTATGTTTCTAATTAGATTAAGGTTCATATGCTGTTAATACCTGTAAGGAGGTAAGTTCGGGGAGATTGGCCCCGTCTTGCTCCATAAGTTTTTTGTATATTATTTTGTTAAATAAACGATGGCGGCGGGAGGAAGTAATGCGAAAGCGGTCCCCTCCCGGTCGTCGATTCCAACCCGAAAAAAAAAAAAGGAGTATACAATAAAAAGGAATGAGCATTTAGGGATTAGTAACTACCTGTATGATCTTTTGACTTTTGTATTATTATTCTATGACCCTCTGCCCAGACTGGTTTCTAAACAATGGTAGGAATGTGTCATACATTCGTATGGTTTGGCCTTACAAAATATATTCATGAAAATTACTAATGAGTAAGTACTCAAAAAGTAGTCTGTTCACGACTGTTGTAATGTTTTTAAATTTTGAATTTTCATTATCATTTAATATATTTCTTATCTTTTAAATTGATAAGAAACTAGGACTCCAAAAATATAGCGGCGTGGTGTTGTTTACATTTCAGAAGTGTCCATTCTGATTTCATTTATTCTGTGTTATTAACAGATCACCATGTACTAATTTTTTTAAATACTTGTTAGAGTAAGATGGGCTACCTTTTTGCAAGAATTCCAGCTCGAAATTAAGCAAATTCATGGTAAAGAGAATATTGAAGCTGATACGCTAACTCGCTATCCACAAATACCCGAAGAAAGTTCACCGATGTTGACGACAATAATCATTATAAACAAATTAACATTAGTAGAATACAGTCAAGGTCTTCAAGAACAGTTTAAGAATCTACACGTCTTACAACAAAAGGATCAAGAAATACAGAAGTTAAAACAACGAATGGAGGGACTGACTCACAAAAACCTCATAATACATAATAACTTATTATTTTGTCGATCATTGAGGGAGAATACCAAATCATTATACCCAAATGTATGGTGGGGAACTTAGTTGAAGAGACACATATAATGTACGGACATAGTGGTTTCAAACAATCAGTTTGAACTAGAAAAAAAGAATTTCACCAACAAAGTGAGGGCAATACTGAATAAGCTACCATTTGAAGTGCAGCGCATAGACTCTGAAATTGTAATTGAAATTTGCAAGAGGTTGGGAATAAAATGGAATGCTACTAAATGGAAAGTAGATGCATTAAAAAATCATAATAAAGTAACTTTCATTTAACCGTCCAAAAATATCGCTTAAAAAAGCCAATTTGGAAACTTAACAACTATTGTATTATTAAAATATATGGGATCAACGTAAAATATGTAAAATGTTCTTATTGCGCAATACTTATTTAATTTCAGTTATCCTTCTGTCGTCTAAGTAACAACGGGAAAATGGAATTGAAATTAGATCACAATTATTACTACCAAGTTCAGGGACAGATGAAAATCTCCAAACTAAATTTTTGCTATTTTGTTGTTTATTCGGAAAATTGGATAGAAATTCAAACAATTAGTTTCGATGATTCTTTTTGGGGTGAAAAAATGATTGAAAAGTTAAAAGTGTAATTTAACTTTAATTTTTAGATTTATGTAGTAAGTGGATTTTGATGTAAATATAATATAAACATAACAAATTTTATTTTCAGTTTTTATACAGAATTCTTACTTCCAGAAATTGTCAATCTTCAGTACAGGAAAAGACTGTTTGTTGATGATATTATAGACCCTGAACATATTTTGGAAAATATAAAAAACCAAAAATCAAAAATATTATAGTAGCAATTATACTAATTATATTTAGATAGATTGGCATTTGTCAATATAATTGTTCAATAAATAATTTAAAAAAAATTGAATGCATATTAGTGCTATCTGTGTTCTGTAACTTTTTTTATTATATCTTGAACTGGCTTCAATAAAACATAAATTTATATATTATAATCAATCAATATTTAAATAAATTATCTGTGATAGATATATTATACTAATTAATTAACATATATACAAAATTTGGCTTTATAGTTTCTATAAACAATTAATGTAATTAAGGATTTAAGTCACTTATTATTTAAATTATTATAATTTCTAGAATTATGTAATTAAGTTTTGCATTAATTACGTTAGGTAATTACGTTGGTTAATTTATTCAACTGGCTTTTATTTATTTATATGTACTGTTGTATTAGGATTTAACGAACTTCAATAATTATTAAGCAATAATAAAACAAAACATTTAAATAGGTTAAGATAACCATAAATTGTGAAATATGGTGTTGATAAACTTTTATATTTTAGCTAGCATAAGTAATCTAGTAATCAAAACATAGTAGTAAGAAATGTGAATAAAAATTGTTATTAATCGGGTTAAAATAATAATTATGTAAGCTTAGGTGTATGAATTGTAAATTTAGTATATACCTAAGAGATATGGTTAAGGCAGCAAAGGGATCAGTGGTGAGTGGTGGTGATCGTGTGACTCGATCACCACCGGACATCGTGTTCAAATAAAGTACTTTGCGTTATTTTGTGTTTAACTTTATTTTGGTATACGTCCGAGTAATCGGCGTATACGACAGTACCTAAGGTATTTTTCGTCACCTATATTGATTTAAATTTCATATTTTATTAGTATGTTCAACATTGATAAAATTAATTTTATAGTACAATTTTCTTCAAGCTTAAAAAAAGAATTATTCAAATTATAAAAATGTTATGTGAGTTTATGTAAAATATGTTGTGCAGAATAATAATAATATACGAAATATAAAATTCGATATCGGTTCTACGAAAAAAATAAAACAAAATATTGTATTATTCCCTCACCAATATGTTTTCATATTGAGTATAATAATTATTTATAGACAGCGAGCGGCCCAGCCACGATATGAAAACCAGTTTTGACCTATGGTGCGGTATAACTGCAATAGTGCGCGGGGGTAGGTTAGGTGGTATGAAAGTTGTTCTCGAACGTTGCCGCTATACTAAGCAGAGCAGTACATGACGACTGTAAATTTCTAAATTTCTTACCAAAACATGCTTTCGTACTTCCCATTTTCCTCAGCTCTCGTTAGTCGTAGAAACATAATTTTTTCACCAAAATAATCCTGAAAAGATCTTCTAGATGACTACGTTCCAGTTTTTTGATATCTATTTTTGTCTATTTTATATAATTTTTCAAAAATTTGAAAAAAAATGAAAATTTCAAATGCAAATATAATCGGTTTGAAAAAAAATCCGGAATGCAGTCACCTAAAAGAACTTCTCAGGATTATTTTGGTGAAAAAATCATGTTTCTACGACTAACGAGAGCTGAGGAAAATGGGAAGTACGAAAGCATGTTTTACGGTCGAATTTCGGGTACCAGAACGGCCTCTTAAGAACCCTAAACAAAGCTGAAATAAATTACAACACCACTGAAAAAGAACTTTTAAGTATAGTATGGGGCATAAAGGTATTTAGACCATATAATTTCGGACAAAAATATAATGTCATAACAGATCATCGTGCATTGGTATGGCTCTTCAATCTCCAGGATCCTGGTTCTAGACTCACCCGTTGGCGACTAAAACTAGAGGAATATCAATATACGATTTAATACAAGCCGGGAACAAGTAATACTAATGCTGATGCTCTTAGTCGAATTCATAGAGTTTTCACTAGGTCACAACAGAACACTGACTCAACTGACTCTATTTAAGAAAACAGAAATTAAGTAATACCTTCGGAAGACCCTCAACAATTTTCAGAAATTCGACCAGAACTTCTAGTGTATTCAGAGGATTCACACTCACAGGGTACGGATGAATATGAAAGATTTTTAACAGCTGACTTTAACAAATCTCCAAATATGCTTGAAATCTCAGGAAACATTTTTGACGAAGAGTTAAATTCATTTCTAGCAGTATGTGAATCAGCATACTTCAAGATGACACAAGGAATAGAGTTAGCCATGCGAAGAAAATTTGGGAATATTGCCCGACTACGTAGTCTGAACAAATCCATTACGGAAATTGCCTCATTAGACACAGGAAAAATATCAGTATTTTATCTTATCGCAAAAGAACATTACTGGCAAAAACCTACCTACAAAAATGTATTTCAAAGTCTCATAAACCTCAAGAATACATGCACAGAACGAGAAATCACTCATCTGAAATGCCCACGTTTAGAGTTCGGTCCACAAGGATTAAAACGGGAAACCATTTGTTCCATGTTATGTTATATATTCCGGAACTCTTCTATTACTATAAAGGTGATAACAAAAGAGGAGCCGACACAAGAAGAACAATTGCAAATACTTAAAGAATTCTACAAAAATCCCATGGTAGGACACCAAGGCATTACTCGTACTTATCGACGAATATCTCAACAATATCAGTGAAAAGGGATGAGATGGATGATTAAAGACTACGTTCTATCGTGTACAGTTTGTCAACTTAGAAAGACAACTAACCGAACAATAAAGGAACCAATGGTGGTAACAACCACTGCATCTCGTTCTTTTGAAAAAATATTCATGGACATTGTTGGTCCATTACCTAAGTCAATTAGCAGAAATTCTTTTATCCTAACATTACAGGATAACTTGTCAAAATTCACATGGGCAGTCACCATGTACAATCACGAAGCAAATACTGTGGCACATTACTTCGTTACTCAATTCGTATGTCTACATGGACTTCCACAGACACTCGTCACAGATTGCGGAACTGAATTCTTGAGCAGTCTATATAGAAGTATGTAATCAACTGAAGATTAAACAGACTTCTACGAGCCCATATCGACCACAGAGCAATGGTTCATTGGAAAGGAGCCACAGAACATAAGGTGAATACCTGTGTAGTTTTGCAAATAAAGATCCTCAAAATTGGGACGCGTATGTACAATTCGTTATGTTCTGCCATAACTCTACAGTCCATTCTGTTACGAATTTCTAACCTTATAAACTAGTTTATGGAAACAAATTCACGGTTCTAAACTAATTTACTAGGACCCCAGAACCTCAATACAATTACAATGATTATTGTTACGAATTAAAGAAAAAAATGCAAGAAACTCATCAACTAGCTAAGATACAATTAAAAACCAGCAAGATTGAATCAAAGAATCGTTACAACCAAACGCATACACCCTTGAAAATACCTTACCCAACTTAAATGAAGTTGAAGCAAATCATCATAGTTTGATGTTAGCCATTGGTTATGAACGGACGGAGGAAAACAGGATTCGCCGAGGATTGGGACATTCTTTTAAACCTGTGGCCAACGTTCTACATGGCATGTGTTCAAAAATCGATATCAAATTCATAATAAACAAAATAATAGACTTAAATAGAACCAAAGCTAGCAGCCTCAACCTAAAGTCAGAGAAAACAAGAATATCACAAACAGAAACAAACCACACTACACAACAGATTAAAAAGCAACAACAAAAGCTAGAGGAAAATCTTTGATTTTTACAACAACAAACAAATAATAGTACTGGGTACGAATATTAATAAACTGGAATTTAAAAACAAAATATTAGAACAAGCCCTTATATTTGAAGTAATATT
This sequence comes from Aphis gossypii, assembly GCF_020184175.1. NCBI lineage: Eukaryota > Metazoa > Arthropoda > Insecta > Hemiptera > Aphididae > Aphis > Aphis gossypii. Next base: position 122,244 of record NW_026083064.1, read on the forward strand.
GAACAAGTATGCATATGAAACCCAGAATGTTGTAGCCGTATTAAATTCAGAAGTAAACGGAAAATTACACACTAGTATGTTCACCCCAAAGAAACTACACAAATAATTATTAGAAATTAAAATGGATATATCCATCGGAATTTTTTTATTAAGTTATACCTATATTAGCTTCATGTTTAAGTTTGTGTTACCATGTTATACGTTTGTAATACGTACGTATTGTATATATACATACAACGAATGAAGATGTACCTAGCATCCTCCATTAAACTGTACCACTACCACAAAGGTAATACATGCATATTACATACGGATATAATAAAATATAAAAATATAATTAAATAATATGTAGTACGTACCTATAACTTTAACGTGAGTGACTGTGGTCAGTGGGCTGAGGCGATGATCGTGGTTATTCTACTCAGTCACTAGTCACTTGTCCAAGTCCAATAGTCAATCGATAAATGAATAAGGAATAAAAATGTACGTAACAGCATTACAGCAATCAGTAATTGGTACTGGACTGGTGTGGATAACCGTAAACCGAATAACCGATAAACAATGTCCCATAGGCGGCAGGCCGTAAACAAAGATTTCTTTGTTACGATCACGATTTAAGATATACAGGTTACTCAACGACCCTATGCACATACACATCGTAAGTGGTGCGCTTAAAGGTTGGATTTAAACAGCTGATCAACTATGCGAGAAAAGCTACTAACGCTCCAAGCGTGGATAATATCAACCAACAACCTGATTGTAAACATTTTCAAACAAATATTTTAGGCGGGCTTTAGAATTTGTAATTTGTATGTATAATATTTATTATATAAATATAGAGTTTATAATTATTAGATATTAATGTTTATTTTTATTATACACTTCCTGATTCTTATATCCTATACCAACATTTACGTTTATTATTTAGATAATAAAAGATATTTCATAATTCTCTTGTTTCCTAAATCTAGTTTTTTATTTGAGTATCTATTTAAAAACATTATTATGGTGTCAAATAAATGCTGTATAAATGGGTGTCACGAAAGTTCCAAAACAAAATTTGGCGTCCCTATTAAAGATATTGCTGTATAGGAAAAATCTTTAGGTACACAACTGACCAGTGTCTCTAGAGTGTGTGCTAAACATTTTAAAAATAGCGACATTATTAATACTTAGGTGTCTGGCAGTGGCAACAATAAATACCATGTGAGTTTTTAAAAAGCTTAAATAAATTATTTTATTAAGGGTTAAGTATATTTCTTATATATTTGTGACTAGATTTGTTTAAAAAGACCAAGGCTGAAAACTGGAGTTGTACCAATTAACATAATTACTGATCATGAGAAAGTTAGTTATTTTAGTGAATACTTATAAGTTCTTTTAAATGTAAGCTAACAGTTGTATATCTCTTTTAAACTTTTACTAGGTAGTAGATACAACGTCAAACAGTGTAGTTACTCATGACCATAATTATAGCAAATTAACAAAAAAAAAAAAGTATTCCTGAAGAATATGAGTATCCTGATGCTAAACGAACTTGTATTTCGATGGTTTGTTTTTTAGTTTTCTATAACTACAGCTTTGTAGAGCTGCCTATAGGTACAAACAAATTACACAAATTTGGAAATTTGTTGATTCTTAGGTTACAGAAGACATTGAAAGTGTAAATGAAGTTGTAGTACAAGATGAATCATTATTTAATTCTGTCAAATTGGCTCCATTGCTCTACCAAAAGGATGGTTTTTTGATATATCAATGGTTGATAATAATTTTCCAGTTGCCGTAACATTCTTTACTTTAAATAAATTTAATAACTGTAGCAAAAGGTATTTAGAAAAACTGTTGATTTTAAGCAAAGGCATGTATTTAATATAAATTATTGATATTATAAATCTATACCATTCATTATTCATATTTTTTTTTTTTTTTTTATCATAGATTCTGAAATTATTTATCAAATTAACACTAAAAGACTTAATGCATGTGATTTTAAAATGATTAATCATTACAATCCTTTAACTTTAATGGATATTCAAAATAGTATTCATGAATTCACTAATATCAATGTATGCCAAGGAGTATTAAAAAATAACACAAAAAGTCTAAGAATCAATTTAGTGGAAGCTAACGGTCGTAGATGGCATCCTAAATGTTTACATACATTAGTTAATAAGAACAGGTATATAGGTATAAATATTACTGTTCACATTTATAAATTGGTTGTAATTTATATTTTAGCATTTTATGCAACTTCTGTAAAAGGCTAGTTACATTTAAAGACAACAATGCTACAAATATTTCAACTGTGAAACGTATAAGACAATACTTTTCACCACAAAAAAAGAAAGTTCTGAATAGGCTTCAACTGTCCAAAAGAATTCTAAAAAAAAAATATTGTCGCACCAAAAGTAGGTTAGATCAATTGAAAAAAAAAATGAGTGAATGTAAAATGGAAATGAGCAAAATAAATTCTACTACATTTGACAATATTATTTTGAAATCAAATATTCCCGAATGTCAAGCTAATCTAATTCAAGAAATATTTAATGCTTCTAAAGTAAAATGTTCTAAGCAAAATAGATATAGCGATAATTGGTTGCTACTTTGTTTACTTTTTAATATCATGTTATTTTTTTTTAATGCTAATACCTATATAATACGCAAATAAATTCATGTATAATAATATATATTAAGTACTGAAATTATCAATTTTTTGACATTTTTAGAAGTCCAAATGGGTACAAATTTTTAAGGACACAAAATATACTTCCATTACCTTGTGTAAATACCATACGAAAATATCTTTTAGCCATAAAGAATGAATGTGGGTTTGACATGAATTTTTTTAAGCTTCTCAAAAAAAAAATGTCAAATAAAAATCAATTTAATAAAAAAGGGATTTTACTTTTGGATGAGATTTTTTTGAGAACGAGTATATTTGTCAATTCTCGATCTCTAACATATACAGGATTGGAAGATTTTGGAGGAGAGCTTCCCAATAAAGAAAATGAAAAGGCAGATCATGGTTTGGTTATTATGTGGCAAAGTCTGACCGAAAATTTCACTCAACCAGTAGCAGTTTTTGCCTCAAAAGGCCCAGTTAAAGGTCCTTTGCAATTTGAATTAAAATGTTGACAAGATTAAAAATATTATAATATTTTATTACCTAATTCATTTTAGGCATTGAATTAACAAAATTAGTTATTAAAGCTATAATGCTTTTGGAAGATGCTGGTGCTGAGGTTATAGGTTTAACAACAGATGGGGCTACAACAAACAGAACTATGTGGAATAATTTAGGAATCAGTGGTAAAAAGAAATCCCTCAACAATTACTTTTTAAATCCATATGATGAAAAAAGGAAAGTGTTTGTGTTTAGTGATGCACCGCATCTTATAAAAACAATAAGAAATAGTTTACATGATAAAAAGCAGTTAAAAGTAAATAATATTTATAAGTCAAAATGTATATTATATTTGTTTTAATATTTTAGATTCACCATTCAAAATCTTTCATAAAATGGGAGTACTTTTTTAAACTGTTTAAAATTGAAGAAAATAATTTGGGAAAAGTTTGTCCTAAAATAACAAAAAACCATGTGATTTTATCAAATATCACTAAAATAAAAGTGAAATGGTGAAAGGTAAATTATAATAACTCCCTACATACTAATTTAAATTTTAAATTTAATAAATACAGTGATATATATATTTTTTGCTTCTGAAATGTTAAGTGTTTATTACATTATAATAAACTATTATTATAAATAAAACAAGAATAATGAAACAATTTATTAGAACTAAATCAACTATACAGCTTTTCAGTAAATCAGTAGCAGTTGGATTACATTTTTATAGAGATAGAGAGCCTGACTTTTTTAAAGATTCAGTTGAAACTGAACAATTCACATTAATGTTAAATAATCTTTTTGATGCAATGAATCGAAAATTTCCAAAGGAAGGAATCAAACAAGATTCCCATGATTTAGAGGTTTTTACTATCATACTTATAAAATGATTTTTATTTATGCGTATATCAACCGTGTATAATGCGTATAATATTTTTGTTATATAGGTATTAAATGAAGGAAAACAATGGCTTGATTCTTGGGAATTTAATTATTATGATGGTAGTATTACAGCTGATGAATTTCTTACCCTACAAACTGCAGAAGGATTGAAAGTAACAATTCAATCTTATATTGATATTACATTATACTTGTTAGACGAATGCAATTTTTCATACGTTTTGACATCTAAAATGAATCAGGATAATTTAGAGGTATACAATTGCACCCATATTTTTGATTTGATTAATAATAATATAGTTAGTAATTTTATTTACTTTTGGTTTCAATACTAGAAATTCTTTGGTGTTATAAAGCAAATTGCAGGGCCTAATGATCATAATGATTAGTAAAGTAAAGTAGTAAAGTAATAATAATTAATACCTTATTGACCATTGAACACGAATACACGATTTAAGAATTAAGATACCTATATCTTAAATCGTGATTTGAATTTTTATTTTTGAATATTGATATTTGATATTTGACATTTGTTGATAATTTGATATTATTGATAATTATGTACTTACTACTTTGTAGTACCAGGATAAATCACTAAAATAACCTAACTGTTATTCTTGCTATGACAATATCGTTAATTTTAAGCGCACCAAAAAATTAGTTTCGTTGAGTAACCTGTATATCTTAAATCGTGGTTATGATCGTTTTATTTTTCCTTATCGATATCTATAAATAACTTATTACCACGGTTCACGATTAAAGATTGTAACATCGAACCTAACTACCTAACGCGTATACGCAATACGCATCGATACAAAACGCTTAAAATCATAAGTTTGATACCACATGTTTGTTAACGCGCGAATATAATATTATTAATTATAATAATATGTTCTTTCATTCTTTGAGAGTTTGCGACTTTGCCCTTTGAGGCTCGACGCCTGACGGTTACACACGGAGCGGTTTAGCCGCGCGCGGTCGCGGTTATTATCCGCCGCGAATTTTCTGATAATTGAAAAACAAAAATAGCGGATGACCGTCGGAGTGTCGTTCCGCGTACACATGTATATATATATAATAATGATAATTGTGTAGCGTGTGTGTCGGTCGGTACGATAAGGACGCGCAGATGTACATGAAAAATATAAAATAAAATCATACAATATTAGAATAGCAATATACTATTAGTTATTACACATTATATAGATATATACAATAATTTCATACTATGTAACATTTTAGTATAGACATTTATACAATAATATATTACACATATTGTAGGTATATGCAGTATAGCAGGGTTTTTTTTAGTGTGTAGTGTGAGACACATTTTGTGCAGTGAGAAAAGTAATTGTGTAGTGAAAATTGTTACTTTGTGCAGTACAAAAAAAGAATTTCAGGGTGAAAAGTATATATTATTGTATATTATAAAACAGTAATAGAGTAAACTTTAAAAAAAAAAAAAATGTTTCTATTAAAATTAATAATTGATTATATAATTATTCATTAAGATACCTAGTACAATAATAATGTATAATAATTATACTATCTTAATAATATAATTCCTTATTATTTATTCAAGTATTGAAAATAACCAAAACTGATTTTTTTTTTCATATCCTTAGTTATACGATTCCCTTTTGTATAGATCTTGAATATTATGTACCTATAGAATGTGTCCCTTTTTATATTTACTGGATGCACTCAAATATCCATACTTAAGTACTTAACTCAATTGGAAAAAAGAAAATAATTAAAAAATATAATTATTATTATATACACACTATGTAAATATGTAATGCGTATTATGTATTTAAATATATAATAAAAAGATATTTTTAAGTGATAATAATTTTCAATTATTGATACATTATGTTCAAATTTAATTGGTTTAATAAATTTGGTTTCCTGTTTGACTTAAATTGTTTGGATACTTTGATTTTATATGTATATAATATAAATTTAATATAGTATTTACCTATTATAAATTGCAATGAATTATGAATGTCTTATTATGGATATCCATAAGTGATAAGTCATAAACTCATAACAAGTGTAAAATAGATATCTAATAGATATCCAAAACTAAGAAAAATGTGGCCAATTGGATATCTACTGGAAGTTTAATAGATACCTATACAGAAATATCTAATATATTATGTCATAGATAGGTATTTATAAATCATACTGTTATTTATTATATCCATTAGATGTCCCTGTGTTATGTGGATAGTGGGTATCTACCTACTTTCATGTATTATATAATATTCATAAAATACACCATGCAGGGATGCAAAATAATTTTGCCTCCCCCCACCCCAATATATTAATATTTAATGTGCCCCTGCCTTTACTAAACAAATAAATTCCAAAAGAGCACTAAAAAATCAAGGGTTTAAAAACGTAATTAAGAATCTATATTTTTAATATTTCCAAAATTCATAATATCAAAAAAAAGTGCAAAATAAAAGTAAATGTAATCATTTGTCGTAAGAAATCTATGTTTAACGATATAAGCTAAAAATAAATCATTTTTTATTTAAGTTCACTTCTCTAATTTGGTATAAATATGATTTGGTGTTTAACACTTATCTGGAGAAGTTAGGAAAGTGATTTTTTAAGTTTTACATTTACACTTTCTATCTCGACAAAAAAGAAAAAGAAATACCTAAAATAATTTATACATGTTATATAGCATTATAAATTGTATATTTTAAAAATATTTATATAATGTTAATGGTGTAATGTTAAAAACATAACCTAACATAAATATGTAAGAAATATTTAAAATGTAATATTATTTTATGTTATAAACTTAATATTCTTAAAACATTTCGACGTAATTAACTTCATAATATTACAAAATTAAGCTATCTGAAATATTAAGATAATGTTTCGTGTATAATATTCTAATTTTAATATTGTACTAATATGATAGTAACATTAAATTAGAAATATTATAAATTTAATCAAAGAGGAATATTATTGTTTGACATTACAAATTTTAAACTTTGTAATAATTCTAAAGTATCTAATTATAAATTACAATACAAGATTACCCTTTTAGAAAGTCTACGTGCTTGTTGTGCTTTTTTGTTATATAATTTTGATAACTTCACTGATACAAATTTTGTTTTACTTAAATATTTATTTTTGTAAGAACAATGTGTGCATCTAGATTCTTTCCCTTTGATGCTTAATAAACATCGGGAGACCATTGTTGTGAACTATTTAAGATGAAACCGGGGCATAATTTCATATTTTCTATTTTAGTTAACAAATTGTCAACGTCATCACAACTATCAACATTTGTTTCAAAACCTATGTCATTGCCTCTTATGAACACCTATATTTATAGGAAATGTAACAATGTAACATGGTACTTTTTGTGCATATTAACTATCAATATTGTACGAAAATACCTTAGCTGTTGTAGGAGTAATAAATTTAACACATTTATCATTGAGAATTCCATTGATGTGTGTAAATAGTTTCCTCCTCAAAACCATCGGTATGTAACCCCCACATTGGTCCAGGCAATTTAATATTTTTTCCATTTAGATGAATATTAAATGTTACTATATCTTTTGTTTCAGATGATTGTTCAGTCAGAAAGTTATTTAATTCAGTAGATGTATCTTCATAAGACGATGGAAGCAATTCTTCAGAACACTGATAAATAAAATGTATTTATTTTATTTTAGCATTGAAATTTATTTAATTGATTATTATTATTTAAAATTATAGTCTTACATTGTTAGAACTTGACTTTATTCTTTTTTCTTTAACAAAAGTTATTGTTCTCTGAACTGGGTGTTTACGTTTTTTCAAATTTTTTGACCTTAAATATGATGGTAAATTTAGAAATATGCAAGGGACTGCTTCAAATTTCAATTTGGGTCTAATGAGTGGGTATATAATTTCACTGCCATCTGAATCTATACATACTTTAGTTGTATGCATATCACTAGGTGTAAAATGAAGTTGGCATACTCCATCTTTAATACTTAAAGTTTTATCTACTCTTGGTATTTTTCTATTCCAAATATCAACCATGTTCTACAAAACTAGACCATATTAAGATTGGATCATTTGAAAACCTAAATTTTGGCTTTCAAATACTAATGAAATAAAGAATATTAAATAATCAAACAAAAAAAAAAATACCTCAACGGTAAGGTATTTAAAACTTAATATTCGTTTGAAAACACATACTACAACAGTCAACAGACTGTACTAACAAATACTTAATAGTTAACATCTACAATCTACATATAAAATTGGTTTGTTGTTATACTAACAAGTAACAGTTAGACACTTCTAGCTTTTAATATGACGATTTATTTATCTATTACCTCAGGGGGATGGAATATCGAAGGATATTTTTTTCCTTCATTCTGTAACCTTTTGCGATCAGTCAACAAGCCAGTGTCACAACCAGGTACAAAGCACTTGAGTGGCATTGTTTTTTTTTTAAAATTTATCAATATTGAGTATTAGATTATAAGAAATTATAAGAACTAGTAAGCCAGTAAGGAAATGAAATGTAATTATATTAAAGGTATCCGCTAAAAGAATTATTATAATATGTAATATACAGGGGTGTTCCCATAGAGTATACATATACGCCGTATACTCTCAAGATTTTTTTTCAATAATATGGGTATACTGAGTATGCTCTCAAGTCTCAATTTATTTGCGATTTTAACTCTCAAAATATTTTTACAAAATGTCAAAATTATAAATATAGTGCATACACTCAAATCATATACAAAGGAAAAAACAAAATTAGTTTAATTAAGTAATTTTACCATATTTACGTCAATTATTTATGACTGAAAAAGTCATACCCTTTATTTTTTAGTATTTATAAAGATTGACGAGGTATAATTTAAAGAGGATTTGTAAAAAATCTATTTAAAATTGTTTACATATTATTAACACGCTCTTTACCGGCTTTACTCTTATATAACCAATAATAAAAATATTTGTAATGTATTTTAAATGTTTATATTTTGGTTTTTGATGATTTAGTATACTCTCAAAAAAAATATTGGGAACACCTCTGGTAATATAGTGTAATGGTGAGTTCAATTTCGGCCAATGTAGGTAGTAGGTATCTATGTTATAAATATAGCATACACATTGATTTCGGCCCTCTGAGGGTAGTTAGCGCTCATGGTGGCAATCTCAACTGATGTAGATTTTTCGTTCAATTGAAAAACGGAGTGTCAACACCTGATAAATACACCTTGCCCTATACGGTCTTTTATATATCGGTGGCTGATTAGCGGGTAATCTCATTACGTGTTCCACGGCGTTAGTAAATGTTAAATAATCGTTTTCCAAATGAAATACATCAGAAAAATGTTCGCATATTTCTAATATTGTTTTACGTTCCTCGTTATTGTTATTTACTACAGTTATTTAGTGTAATTTATATTCTATGTCATTGTCGTATAATATTTTATTCAATTGGTCCTCATAAATGTTTTGTGGTAATTCAGAAATATTCAGTATACTTATCACGTGTTTCCATTTTTTACCCTTTTTTATTATATTAGTGCAATATACATCGTGTATCAATTCTTGTTTCTGTATTAAAATATTTTTATTTCCCATTATCGGATCAGCTATTGGTATAGATATTATTGTTTTCGTTCGCGGTTTTAATGCGTAACATATTTTATCTTTATTTAATTCACGCGGAGTGTCATCATTTATTTTTAATATATTATTCGCAACATCTATTATCGCGTTATTTTGTAACAGGAAGTGGTAACCTAGAATTCCATCTCACGGTATTGGAAATTCCTTATCAACCACATGAAACTCTGTTTTTATTTTATTATTATTTAATATTAATATTATTGTAATTTTGCCTATAGTGGTTACTATTTTATCGTTAATGCCTTTTAAATTTATTTTTTCTTTTTCGTTTACTAATGTTTCGCCTGTTAATTAATTTATTTTTATTAAATTGATTTCACTACCGGTATCTAAGAGAAGGTCTATTGTATTTGTTTTAAAATTAGGTGATTGAAATGTAACATGATTTTCATTAATTACTGATACGATGGTGAAACATCATTGAGTGATAATTCCTCCGTTACGGCCGTTATCTGGTTGATCGAACGGACGCCGTTCCCGTTCGATACTTGACCGTTTCCCGTCCGGTTTGCATTATTACGCTCATTCCGTTGCTTACTATAACCATAGATAATAAAAGAATGGATAGGCCATCAGGCCTTATCGCACAGGTAAGAACATTATTTTACTTTGAGGTTACAAGGGGTTTTATCTATTATCAAAATATCAAAATATTTTTGCTATAAAAATAAATAATAAATAATAATCATTATTCATTAATTAACAAATTGATAGTATGTATTTGTTTTATGAGTTTTTTCGTGTTCTGTTCTCTTAAATCGTTATTCATAATTTATTTCAGTAATATTAATATATTTTAAGACTATATTATAGTTCATTGTTATATTATTTACAAGTTCATTACCTATGTAGAAACTTAAATAAATGTATAAATCACAATCCGGATCTATAAGAATGGGTATAATAATGACAATATTCAGTACACATACATATAATATAATATTTAACACATATATTTAGTTTATCAATTATTAGTTTATTACTCATGATTAAAATGAATAAGCTTAGTTAACTTAGTCCTGGTACGTTTTTCCTTGATATTGTCTTTGATTTTTCTAATTTCGTGAAAAATACGTATGTCAACATATTTATTAATTATTAATTTATTACATTTTCTCTGTGCGCATGTCTATTTAAAAATGATTCTTGTTCAGTGCAATACGGAATTGTTTCTTTTCCTTCTTTATAAATGTTTGTTTTTACTTTATTGATCAAGTATAATTTTTTCTTTGACTGATTGAAGATCAAAGATTCACTTCTAAAAATCTTTTCTGGTTCCTGGCATAGTACTTCTACAGCTTTGCTTGGATACAGTAATCCTCCTCGATTCTTAATATTTATTAAGGAATTAGGATTTGTATCATATTGTTGAATCAAGCATTTTCGGCAGCTTTCACACTCTATTTTTTTAAATAATTTTTTAACAATAAATCCACCAATATACATAGATGTATCTTCTACAAATTAACTTATTTTTGTATAATTTTCAAAATAATCGTGGTCAATGTAGATATTTTGCTGAGGTAGCCAAGTTTTTTCTAAAGTTAATACTGAGTCTTTGGCCTTTTCAGTTACACTTAGATTTTTTGTGTTATCCAAAATAGAACAATTTCCAAATATTGACCCAACTGCTTCATTGTGCACCAAAATTCTTTTATAAGCTGCCTTAAATTGCATACAAGTTGGATTGTCATTATATCCAAGCCTAGATCTAATGGCACTAAATGTTGTTTCAATAAAATCTTGACTTATTTTATAAGTTAAAAAAAATGTCAAGTTACCATTTAAATGTAAACTTTGGTACATTTCTACTGTATTCTGGAGTCCCAAAATAAACCCAACAAATCCAGTTTTTCTTGCAGAATCCATAACTTTTATCCCATCTAAAAATGTTAGGCCTTTCACGTATTTGGTAAATAGTTGTATGTATGTTTTGGTCATCTAAAGTTTCATCAGAAATGGCACGTTTGAATGGTGATTTCGAAAATCTTGATCTGCTATTTAGTATATCAAATACATTATTTATAAAAGATATAAATTCTGCTGTTGGCCCTGCTCCTTTGAAATCTTCATTTGTATTTTTTAAATAAGTAAGTGCATCAGCAACGCTTTGACTCAATGTTTGAGCTGCCAACCGTACATTAATTTTCTCATTGTGGAAATTGATATGTCTCTTTGTCAGTTTAGTCCCAGCTCTTAACCCTTGTTCTCTTTCAAATTCATATAATTTTTTAGTATACATCCAATCAATAATCTCTCCATTGGAATTCTTAATAATTGACCTGTGTTCCCATGCATTTCTGATTAATTTCAGCTTGTGAGCAGGATCAAGAAAAATAAATAATTTTTCATCATATTTACTAATTTATAAAAGCATGAGGGTTCTCATAATTGAAGTTAGCTCCTAATTCAGTACACATTCTTGTGTTAACATTTGCTCCATCAAATGTTATCGATTGGAGTTTAGCACCAGTATCATGCAACAAATTAATTGCTTCCTTTAATAAGTTAGCTCTTTCTTTACCTCCTAATCCATCTATAAGGAAATAAGCCAGTGGCATCTTCCAGTAACCATTTATGCCTACCGCCAAAAAAACTAAAGCATTTTTTGCTAGTGGAATATCATCACTGTCATAACAATGCTCAGCTCCCATGTTAATATATCTATGAACATTTTTTTGACTATCAATTTCAACTTGCTGCCTAATACACAACTCATCAATAACTAAATTGCAGTATACAGAGTGATTTCCTGCTTCTTTTTTAATTGCTTCAAATGACTCTTGTGTAAATCCAGGTTTACCATCAACCACCATAAACCACCTACGTAATGTGCGTGGATGAGGTAGCAAATTATTAAATCTTTTCCTGACGTATGTGTATGCTTTTGGAGAGTAGTACTGCAAAGTAACAGCAAACTGTTTAAGTGTGTTACAATATACCTGTTTTTTACCTTCTAGACCTCTTTGAATACATTTTTCCAGAATATCTGAACCAAAAGCCTAGGATGAATAAATTAATCATGTATTTACATTCAATTTACAAATTTCAATTTCGATTACAATAAATCAATCATAATAAAGTCCAATAATATTGAATAGTACCTACTACCTATACCTATTCAACGCCCTAACATTTTTATCAATAATATTAATATTATAAATATTAAATTATGATAATTAATACAAAAAGAATATAACTTATAATATTTTAAAATAATCTGAAAGTTTGGAGTCATATGTGTGAATTACTGTTTTATAAATATTATAAAAAAACATAATACTTTTAATTTTGTACTATTTTTGTTGACTAATTATTATATTGAATATGCCGCCACTTATCATTATAATTAGATCATGTACCTATTATGAATTTGACTATAGTTTTGTACCTACACACATAAAAATATTAGTGTTGATTTAACTTTTGACAATATTGTTGACAGTGTAGTTGTTAAACTTACAAATTTTGTACTTGAATTAACACCAAAGGAGTATATTCAAACTTCAAACCATATTGTTTGACTATAGTTAATATTAAAATAACAATATTGTTATTATAATTGTTTCATTTTATTAATATGGTTGATTTGAATATAATCTTGTTAATATAAAACCTTCATATCTTAAAAATAACACGAAATGTAATTATCTTAGCAATTATAGTTAGTTCATTTTAACTAGCTAATGAAATGTTCATTTTGACTACCTACCTATCGAGTTAAAATTAACAACGCGCTTGTTATTTCAACATCAGTCATCAACGGTCTTTTTCTAATGGTCAATCGTTTTTTAAGCCAAACAGGTATAAAATCGGACTTATTAAACGTATAGAATCGTGTAAAATTTTAAAAACTTTTGATGAGTTTAATCATCATTTGTTTAATTCATTACCTATCGGGCTAAAATATGAAATATTTTCAGCAACTTCGATATAACTTTAAGGAATTTCTTATAAACCAGGTATGCTTGTGATTTAGGAAATCAATTAAAACAATTGTATAGGTATTTGGTGAAATAATAAATATAATTTTTGGTAATTCAAGAACTCCATTCATACTGTGTAAAGTTTTTTTACTGTCGGGTGTGAACCTCATTTCCATGATTCCATGCATATGAAATAAAATAAAATATGAAAAACAAAATAACCTAAAATGTTGTTGTATAAAAGATTGACCTGATCTAACGCTTATAGTTCTTAGAGTTTTGGGTGGTAATGGTAATATGTATGGCGTATGCATCATTGAGATATGTACTATAATTTTAATTTTAAATTGTAGGTAAGTATTATGTCTGAAATACGTAAGTATAGCGTTTGTATTGCAATTTAAAATAATAGTTATATATTTTTTCATAATTTAAAATACAAAATAATTAATACCTACTTAAAATATTCATGTATAATAAAAGAGTTAAGTTTTTTTTCTTTTAATTTACTGTAATATAATACAGCCTTTATACGTAGAATTGTAAAAATATATATTTAAAAGCAATAAAGATCCACACATATTATTTACAAAATATATATTAATATAATTGTGTTTATTTTATATTATTAATTTTTTTAATGGTTACATATCTATATTTGACATTCTCCTAAGTACCATATTTTGCTACATATTATCATTTGAATAGGTGTAGTTGATAGGTAGGTAGGAACTCATAATAACCCGGGGGTAGTGAGAACGATTCTACGATACGGATAAAGGTTGATCAAAAGCCATGTCTTTGTATTTTTTTGTATTTTTTTTCAATTTATTTTTTAAATCAACTAATAAAATATTTATGACAACATTAAGTTTATGTTATTATAAAATATTTGGCCATTTCTTAAAATAAAACATAAAGTACTCAGTATAACAACAAGGTTGTATTAGTGTAGATTTCTCATCGAATATCATATTAACATGTGAGGGCAACTGATACATTTTCCTCTAGGTAGTTTGGGGGGAATTGGTATAAAAAAGGTACCTTTTGGGGGCAACTGGTACATGCCTGATTTTGTATTAATTATATTTGTGAATTAATAATTTGTAGTGCCTTTATTTATTAAAATTGAATAGTAGATACATTGGTGATATACTGATATAAATAGGATTATCGTAATAACAATTGAAAATTATAAATTAAACATTTGGTGAAAATTTCAAATATCTACGTTTCATAGTTTTTGATTATAGAAAAAATTCTAAAAGTCGTTCTGTATATGAGAATTTTGTTAATTTACAAGTATACCTACATTTAAAAAATAAATATTCTATGTGTCTATGTCTATTTAAAAAGTATTAAAACGCTCATAAAAAAAAAAAAAATGATTTCCAATAAGCTTTTTCTGCTTTGATAAAAGCAGGGAAACTTATGGGAAAGTTTTTATTATATTTTCAACTCTTAAATTTATAAAGAAACATTTTTAAAAATTTCTAACTCAAAATAATCTATACATTTTACTATTTTAGTGATTTTGATGGAATATTTGTCAAAAACCTAAATTTTTTTTTATTTATGAGATTTTAACATATTATAGTGTAATAAAATCCTAATCAGAAAATCCAAAATACTGTAATTTACAGAACAATATTTCAAGATTAACACGATTAAATGCTTTCGAGAAGTCTGCAGTATAGGTAAATAATATAATCAGTTTGTGCATTAGACTACTACCTATAGAATCAAATATGAGTTAAGTATTAAATTTTTTTCTAAAGATAAATTATAGTGCATGATGAACGTTTAGGTATAAAATCATGTTGATTTTTTGAAAAAGAAATGGGGAATAAATAACAATAGGTTGCTATTTTAAATTAAATTAACAACCTATAACCTCCTCCCTGCAAACATAACAAAATTACGTCACTATAAGCCTTTAATACATCTTAATTCCTTATATGTCAGCGGCTATTTTTGTGTCCATATCATTGTAAATTACCTTTTGTAAATATATCTATTTTTTTACAAAAACTAAAGCCGATAGATAAGTAGGTATCGATATTTTGTCTAGTGTTAACTTTTTGCCAGAGTAAAAACATTTTAGAGTATTTTTTAAATTTTAAATAAAATGTTTATCAATATAAGCCAATAAATATAAATTATAATTCTGTATTATTTTTTAAATATTGCTGTTCTTTTTTATAAATTTATATTTAAAAAAAAATTAACATTACACAAAATTCCTGTATGGAATTATGGACATAGGACAACATACGATTATGTGCTAATGCGTTACAGAAAATATGTATGTATAAAAAAGAGACTGTGAAAATAAAATACGATAGTCATATTTACATTATACTTTTTGAGAAAAAACTATGATTATGATAGGTAGGTACTAACACGTAGAAATTACTACTTAAACTAATGAAATCTCCCTGCAATAAAGGTGCTATGGGGACACAGATATATAGGTACCACACATTATAGAGACAATCAATGTTTGGTTATCAGATACTGAATTAAAAATATGTCATAGTTTTATTGTTCTAACTTTGCACTTGAAGACTTAGTCATAAATTACTTAAGTAGAAATATACCTAAATTAAAAAAAAAAAAAACATGATTTGAACTATTAAATATATTATATTATATTATATATTATTATTACAATATTATGCATAGAAACCACTTTCTAAATCAATAATAAGTATTAAATTAAATTGATTTTTTTCTGTATGTTTCAAATATTTGTTTGTATATTTTCAAGCTCCCATTTTATCAGCTTATATTTTATCATACAGTGATAATGTACTGTAAACGGTAAAAAGGTCAAGTTTGGAACCAGACACTATAAAATACGCTCTCTATATACAAATAAACATACCACTTGCATAGACGTGCGCACGAGGGGGGCAGGGTGGGCAGCTGCCCCTCCTACGGGCTAAATTTTATCTCCCAAATATAGTTTTAAAAAAAACATTATAATTTAATTTTTTATGAAGAATGGTACTCTAAAGAAACGAAGAGCTAAGATTTACTTATTTATATTTTATATTCAATTTGTATAGGTACTAATATATTAAAAAATAAACTTTGAAGTGTCAAAGTGTCAATTCTATTAAATTTGTAAATAATTAATGATATATAAAATAAAATACTTCCATTTCTAATATTGATTGAACTACCTAACTAATAACCAAAATAATATTCAATTATATATTATATAGTATATAATATACTAATAAATATAGTATAATATTCACTACTGTATAATATAATAATACCAATATAATAATGTGTAATATATTATACATTCTGCCCCCCTGCCAGCAAAGTCTGCGCACGCCTTATATGACCACTTGTAGAAGTTGAAGACGGTTATTTAATGAGAGAAGTAAAGAAGTTTGTTTTTGATGTGTGATAATCAAGTCGACGGTCAATGTGAATGCTAAGATACATACATTGGGCAGAAATGAGAGACTGATTATTGAGATAGATTGTATAGATGTAAGACATTATTCTGTGGCAAAGGGTAAAAGTGGACTAAATTTTTATATTTTTACCGAAATTTTGTGATAGAACAGTTTAAGTATAAGGTAAGTAAAAATTACACTTATAAGCGATGTTCATGTAACAATAAAAATATAAGTATGAATAAGATTTAGAATATGAAAATAAATGATAAATGATATATGATATATCATGATATATGAATAGGCGGATATTTGGTCACATCCGTGGGGGGGCTTAACATTTTTATCTTATCCATTAGCGAATAAACAAACATTTTTAGTCATTTCCACTACTAACTCTAGTGGCACTCCTAATTTATTCTAGCTGAGGTACCAAGTATATATAGTCTGTCTCACGAAAGAAAGGTACCGTTTCGCACATGTATAGACTGTGGACCACGAACCATCTGTGTCACGACGCACCACCAAATTGGGAAAATTCGAGACAGCTCGGTAGTAAAGTTATTTTTTCCTAATCTGGTGGTGCGTCGTGCCGCAGATGGTCCGTAGTCTAGGGTGACCATATATCCAAAAAAAAAAAAAAAACAGGACACTTTTTTGCAATGAGTAAAATTAGGTATATTGATTGTCAAAACATGAAACAATATACAATATTTATATAATATATGTATTATAAATACTACGAAAAACGGGACAATTCTGTTTAAAACAGGACGTATGGTCACCCTACCGTAGTCAACAGTCTACATGTGCAAAACGGTACCTTTCTTTTGTGAGACAGACTATAGGTAATAGGAACATAAAAAAAGTGGGCAAGTGGGTACCGCTCGGGCGGTGGTAAACTCTCCCGATTTTATGTTAAATATCCCGATTTTTAAAAATAGTAAACTCTCCCGAATGTAAACTCTCCCGGGTCAAAATTATTTTACAATTAGTTTACATATTTCCGTTAGGTAGTACAGGAATAAATCCGGGAGAGTTTACACGTTTCTGTCAGGTAGTATTGGAGTAGACCCGGGAGGTGTACCATCGGGAGAGTTTACCATCGGGAGAGTTTACAATCGCCCTACCGCTCTGCTGTACATTAGGGGGTGCGGTGGACCTCGGACTAGGGTAGGTTAAATTTGAATGCAATGATAAGTATCATTGTATACGAAAAACGATTATGAACGGAGATCAATAAACCTAAACCATGGGTGCCCAAAATACTTGAAACTTTAATACCAGATTTATCATAAATTGGTCTTATTGTTGTTAGAAAAATCAAAAATCACATTTTTTTTATAAAGGTATCTTTAGGAAATAAGTCAAATCGAGAGAAATTTACAAGTAATTTTAAAGTTGAAAATTCATAAAATGTTTTTATTTATATCTAAGATTAGCAATTAAACATTAAGTTTTCCATAAGTTTCCTTTAAATAGCTATAGAGCAAACTCGAAGCGTCATTATAGGAAAAAGTTATGAGCAATTGAATTTTAAATTTTACGAAATTGCGTATCGATAACGATTTATCCTTAACGATTTTAAGTACTATTTGTTATTATTCAAAAGTAAAAGTACAAAAAGTAAATAACAAATAGGTACCTATTAGGTTAAAAATTTAAAATATAAGTATAGGTCATATAAGGCGTGCGCAGACTTTGCTGGCAGGGGGGCAGAATGTATAATATATTACACATTATTATATTGGTATTATTATATTATACAGTAGTGAATATTATACTATATTTATTAGTATATTATATACTATATAATATATAATTGAATATTATTTTGGTTATTAGTTAGGTAGTTCAATCAATATTAGAAATGGAAGATTTTATTTATATATCATTAATTATTTACAAATTTAATAGAATTGACACTTTGACACTTCAAAGTTTTATTTTAATATATTAGTACCTATACAAATTGAATATAAAATATAAAAAGTAAATCTTAGCTCTTCGTTTCTTTAGAGTACCATTCTTCATAAAAAATTAAAATTATAATGTTTTTTTTAAAACTATATTTGGGAGATAAAATTTAGCCCGTAGGAGGGGCAGCTGCCCACCCTGCCCCCCTCGTGCGCACGTCTATGCAAGTGGTATGTTTATTTGTATATAGAGAGCGTATTTTATAGTGTCTGGTTCCAAACTTGACCTTTTTACCGTTTACAGTACATTATCACTGTATGATAAAATATAAGCTGATAAAATGGGAGCTTGAAAATATACAAACAAATATTTGAAACAATACAGAAAAAAATCAATTTAATTTAATACTTATTATTGATTTAGAAAGTGGTTTCTATGCATAATATTGTAATAATAATATATAATATAATATAATATATTTAATAGTTCAAATCATGTTTTTTTTTTTTTAATTTAGGTATATTTCTACTTAAAGTAATTTATGACTAAGTCTTCAAGTGCAAAGTTAGAACAAATAAAACTATGACATATTTTTAATTCAGTATCTGATAACCAAACATTGATTGTCTCTATAATGTGTGGTACCTATATATCTGTGTCCCCATAGCACCTTTATTGCAGGGAGATTTCATTAGTTTAAGTAGTAATTTCTACGTGTTAGGTACCTAATCATAATCATAGTTTTTCTCAAAAAGTATAATGTAAATATGACATATCGTATTTTCACAGTCTCTTTTTATACATACATATTTTCTGTAAACGCATTAGCACATAATCGTATGTTGTCCTATGTCCATAATTCCATACAGGAATTTTGTGTAATGTTAATTTTTTTTTAAATATAAATTTATAAAAAAGAACAGCAATATTTAAAAAATAATACAGAATTATAATTTATATTTATTGGCTTATATTGATAAACAATTTTATTTAAAATTTAAAAAAATACTCTAAAATGTTTTTACTCTGGCAAAAAGTTAACACTAGACAAAATATCGATACCTACTTATCTATCGGCTTTAGTTTTTGTAAAAAAAATAGATATATTTACAAAAGGTAATTTACAATGATATGGACACAAAAATAGCCGCTGACATATAAGGAATTAAGATGTATTAAAGGCTTATAGTGACGTAATTTTGTTATGTTTGCAGGGAGGAGGTTATAGGTTGTTAATTTAATTTAAAATAGCAACCTATTGTTATTTATTCCCCATTTCTTTTTCAAAATCAACATGATTTTATACCTAAACGTTCATCATGCACTATAATTTATCTTTAGAAAAAAATTTAATACTTAACTCATATTTGATTCTATAGGTAGTAGTCTAATGCACAAACTGATTATATTATTTACCTATACTGCAGACTTCTCGAAAGCATTTAATCGTGTTAATCTTGAAATATTGTTCTGTAAATTACAGTATTTTGGATTTTCTGATTAGGATTTTATTACACTATAATATGTTAAAATCTCATAAATAAAAAAAATTTAGGTTTTTGACAAATATTCCATCAAAATCACTAAAATAGTAAAATGTATAGATTATTTTGAGTTAGAAATTTTTAAAAATGTTTCTTTATAAATTTAAGAGTTGAAAATATAATAAAAACTTTCCCATAAGTTTCCCTGCTTTTATCAAAGCAGAAAAAGCTTATTGGAAATCATTTTTTTTTTTTATGAGCGTTTTAATACTTTTTAAATAGACATAGACACATAGAATATTTATTTTTTAATGTAGGTATACTTGTAAATTAACAAAATTCTCATATACAGAACGACTTTTAGAATTTTTTCTATAATCAAAAACTATGAAACGTAGATATTTGAAATTTTCACCAAATGTTTAATTTATAATTTTCAATTGTTATTACGATAATCCTATTTATATCAGTATATCACCAATGTATCTACTATTCAATTTTAATAAAATAAAGGCACTACAAATTATTAATTCACAAATATAATTAATACAAAATCAGGCATGTACCAGTTGCCCCCAAAGGTACCTTTTTTATACCAATCCCCCCAAACTACCTAGAGGAAAATGTATCAGTTGCCCTCACATGTTAATATGATATTCGATGAGAAATCTACACTAATACAACCTTGTTGTTATACTGAGTACTTTATGTTTTATTTTAAGAAATGGCCAAATATTTTATAATAACATAAACTTAATGTTGTCATAAATATTTTATTAGTTGATTTAAAAAATAAATTGAAAAAAAATACAAAAAAATACAAAGACATGGCTTTTGATCAACCTTTATCCGTATCGTAGAATCGTTCTCACTACCCCCGGGTTATTATGAGTTCCTACCTACCTATCAACTACACCTATTCAAATGATAATATGTAGCAAAATATGGTACTTAGGAGAATGTCAAATATAGATATGTAACCATTAAAAAATTAATAATATAAAATAAACACAATTATATTAATATATTTTGTAAATAATATGTGTGGATCTTTATTGCTTTTAAATATATATTTTTACAATTCTACGTATAAAGGCTGTATTATATTACAGTAAATTAAAAGAAAAAAAACTTAACTCTTTTATTATACATGAATATTTTAAGTAGGTATTAATTATTTTGTATTTTAAATTATGAAAAAATATATAACTATTATTTTAAATTGCAATACAAACGCTATACTTACGTATTTCAGACATAATACTTACCTACAATTTAAAATTAAAATTATAGTACATATCTCAATGATGCATACGCCATACATATTACCATTACCCAAAACTCTAAGAACTATAAGCGTTAGATCAGGTCAATCTTTTATACAACAACATTTTAGGTTATTTTGTTTTTCATATTTTATTTTATTTCATATGCATGGAATCATGGAAATGAGGTTCACACCCGACAGTAAGAAAAACTTTACACAGTATGAATGGAGTTCTTGAATTACCAAAAATTATATTTATTATTTCACCAAATACCTATACAATTGTTTTAATTGATTTCCTAAATCACAAGCATACCTGGTTTATAAGAAATTCCTTAAAGTTATATCGAAGTTGCTGAAAATATTTCATATTTTAGCCCGATAGGTAATGAATTAAACAAATGATGATTAAACTCATCAAAAGTTTTTAAAATTTTACACGATTCTATACGTTTAATAAGTCCGATTTTATACCTGTTTGGCTTAAAAAACGATTGACCATTAGAAAAAGACCGTTGATGACTGATGTTGAAATAACAAC
Organism: Aphis gossypii; assembly: GCF_020184175.1. NCBI lineage: Eukaryota > Metazoa > Arthropoda > Insecta > Hemiptera > Aphididae > Aphis > Aphis gossypii. Next base: position 144,492 of record NW_026083064.1, read on the forward strand.
AGCGCGTTGTTAATTTTAACTCGATAGGTAGGTAGTCAAAATGAACATTTCATTAGCTAGTTAAAATGAACTAACTATAATTGCTAAGATAATTACATTTCGTGTTATTTTTAAGATATGAAGGTTTTATATTAACAAGATTATATTCAAATCAACCATATTAATAAAATGAAACAATTATAATAACAATATTGTTATTTTAATATTAACTATAGTCAAACAATATGGTTTGAAGTTTGAATATACTCCTTTTGGTGTTAATTCAAGTACAAAATTTGTAAGTTTAACAACTACACTGTCAACAATATTGTCAAAAGTTAAATCAACACTAATATTTTTATGTGTGTAGGTACAAAACTATAGTCAAATTCATAATAGGTACATGATCTAATTATAATGATAAGTGGCGGCATATTCAATATAATAATTAGTCAACAAAAAATAGTACAAAATTAAAAAGTATTATGTTTTTTTATAATTATTTATAAAACAGTAATTCACACTATTGACTCCAAACTTTCAGATTATTTTAAAATATTATAAGTTATATTCTTTTTGTATTAATTATCATAATTTAATATTTATAATATTAATATTATTGATAAAAATGTTAGGGCGTTGAATAGGTAGGTAGTAGGTACTATTCAATATTATTGGACTTTATTATGATTGATTTATTGTAATTACAAACATAAATTTAATTTTCCGGTAACCAGATTTTTTCAGAAATGTATTATTTTAATATTCTTCATTTTTCTATATTTTTCGCGCTCTAGGAAAAACTGTTTTTTTTCCAAAAGTTTTCCTGAATTTTCGTCCCCCCTATGAAATATCTTAAGAGAACGCTACATCCGCATGAGTTATCTCCGTCTACTCTTACATACATAAACAATAAACATAGTAAATTTCCGTTCGGAAAAATCAATCGTTATGCAATTACTTTTATTAGTGTTCTGCTTTACATTCCAAAACACATCGAGACGGTTCGACCGCAAGTCACTTCCAGACGGTTTTTAATCAGTTCGCAAATCGGTCTAGTCTGGCCCCTATAACGCGTTTTATATTTAAACCTATTTTATATTGGGTGTCGTGGTTCAATTACCGATCGGCTCCTGTTAGTCGGCAACCGACAAAACGCATCATCCAAAAAGTCTAGACATAGACAATACATATACGGGCGTAGTGCACTCTTAATTATTTTTATCATTAGGTAGTTTTATATCTTAGAATAAGTATACAATATACATAATACATAATTTGTAAAATTCTTCAGTATAGTTATAGTAGGTACATTTAACTATGTTCTATAGATTGAATTACCTGTAATTAGGTAATATACAGTGAACTGTAGACTGTACTTGTATATGTAACCTATACTATTATAGGTATAGATATTATGGCTTAATATGGCATATAAGTTGTAGTCACTGTATAGTATATATTGTATACATATAACAACTTAAAATCTACACTTATTACTTTTTCTTATAAATTAATTACATATTTTATTTTATTTTATGTCGAGCTTAATGACTTAGACAACATTTTAATTTTAATTATGAACCCATTCAGAGGGGCTCGGTATATTTTCGAAGAAATAAACAATAGTATCATAGAGGTTGATTGAGGAACAACTGGAAGGAGTTACTAGTGAAAAATAGTTACTTCCATAGTTCCATCAGGATCAGATATCCACCAAAGTTATCTGAACAGTAAACGTAGTCAAACAGTCGACCGACGATCTATAGTTTTCAGACTTCTGCTAGATATTAAACAATTTTATAATGAATCCAGTTGATCAAATCGAACCACCTCACCATGATCTACCGTTTTTTTCTAGACAAGTACGTGGTCTACGAGGGCGTTCAACAGTCTATATTGACAATATGGGCTATGCTTATTACCAACACTCAACTACAAATAATATTCGGTAAATTTTTAAAATAATGTAAATCAAAATTGTTTTTTTTTTTTTTGTTTGTCCAGGGCTCGGATTTTATAGCACTAAAAGTAACTGAAATATGTGCTTTTATATGTCCTTTAAAATCTTAAAATTAGCGCTATAATATGCCTTAAAGACACGATAAATAGCAAAAATTAAAATTTATTCTGTTCATTTATATATTTTATTTATTTATATTTATATAAAAAACAAATTATTGACTATAACTTCAAATAATTATAAAATAAAACTGTCTTTAATATCTTTTCGATATTTTAAATTGCAACTAGAACATAGAATCACATTTTCAAGTTTTAAATATTTAAATTGAAAATGTTTTTTAATTACCTAAAAGTTTTTAATACAATATGAACAGGAACGAATACACAATTTATTCAATAGTTTACTCGTGTTAACATATTATATTCTTTTTAATTAAAGAATTCGTATAAAATATTTACATATTAATATTTAAATAAAAAATATTTATATATTTAATAATTTTATAATTAAGATATCTGAGATGCGAGAGAAGACGCTATGACTGTCATGTCTGTGCTCAAATGCCCCTTTATGACAACGCTCCTATTACAATATCTTCCGCTCACACTCACAACCATATACCTACTCCACGTTATTCAATCGGGATAAGACAATTTATGAATAGATTACGAGAAAGAGGAATGATGGAAAACATTGCACCACACTTAATAGTAGATCAAGAAGCTCACCTGTAAGTTA
>NW_026083065.1:300000-377786 GCF_020184175.1 Aphis gossypii
TCTAATAATGAATCTGACCTTATGTTGCAATTTTCTGGAACTTTGAGAGTATTACTATTGACCTGAATAAATTGAATATCATTAATTATGATATTATAATCAACTATTTTGGTTGATTTAGTTTTAGTTTCTGGAACCAAAATAGTGTCACTATCAACCTGTATGAACTCAATATCGTCCAAGTTATAATTATTCAGGACCTTAGTTGATTTAATCGATTTTTTAGATTTTTCCACAGGAAATCCATCGCTTACAGGAACGTTTGGTTTAATAAAATTGGTTTTGACTTCTTCTTGTACAATTTGGTCATCAACAGTCTCAGAATATTTTTCTATTTCCTTGAAAGTATCTATGTCCATAACCAAAATAGGTCTGTGATCACTTATGAGGGACTCGTACACCAAAGCCGCAATGTCAACATTTGTAATGACATTGTCAATGGTTGTTCCGTGATCTGTAGTAATACCGTCAACCAATATTTTGTAATTGAAATGTTTTAATATTTGAACTAGTTATTTTGGCGGTTTGTTGAAGTTTATATTGAAATCACCAATAAAGATAACATTGTTTTTGGTGGAAGCTACCGTTTCAATGAAATCACAAAGCTTCTGTACAGGAAAATTTGGCGATGAATATATCCCAATATAGGTAATATTTTCAATGATAACTTCAATGGCTTCTAAGTGTGTGTTTTTCTTTTGATCTTGAAGCAATGTTGTACTGCAGGTTATTTCTTTATGATTAATGGATTCTCCAACAAAACAAATAGAACCACTTTTACCATTTGCATGTATACTGTCTATTCTACAGCATTCAGTATGGTTCTTAATGGTATATGTGTCAGGTTAATGAACCAGTTTCTTGGAAGAACATTATTTTAGATTGTAAAAGAACGATATCCGCATTAATATGAGCTTCATATTTTTTTAAAGACCTTATATTGTGTGACATGCAGGAGAGTGGCATGTTGTGTGTCACAATTCTAGAAAAGCGCGGAATAAGAGCACAACTTGGCGTCCTGAGTCTGCACATTTCATGTTCAACTTTTGCAGAAGGTTTTGGTGGCTTTGCAGGAAAGTAATCTATACGCAAACCTTGAGCCGAAGTTGCTCGACTACATCCTACATATAACATATTGCACTTCAAGAGTTTTTGAGGTATATGAAATGCTACAGATTGATATGTAGCACCTTGACTTTTGTGTAACGTCAATGCCAAAGCTTCTACTAAGGGCAATTGCATTCTAGTTACTTTATGGTGCTCTGCATTACCGAGTTGAAATTCTAATTTTATGATTTCAATTGGTGTCCACTTGCACATATCATCTGTGTGTTCGCCTTCGGGTTTAAGTTTGTCTCTTATCTTCTGTCTGGTTAGTAACCCCACCTCTGGCTCATCAAACTTGAACCAAACCCTTTTTGCAACTTCTTTACCTCCTGCAGTCTGTTCTTTGTTTATTTGCATGAGTTCTCCGATTGCGGCGTTCACTATGCCGTCTTCGGTTGAAATGTTTGCTATCACCATGTATTTAGCTGTTTCTTTTAAAACTAACCTTAAAGCTAAACCCATAGTCTTTTGTCGTGGCAGTTTCTTGGCAGATTCAATATCCGATCGTTTCGCAGACGTATCAATGGCTTCGGATATGAAACTAACTTGATTCATAGAGTTAAGCACTCTCCTGTTCATTTCGTCGACTTCGTAATTAGTAGCCCAAAGATGCATTACTTGTGGTTGAAAAGTAATGTTTAGGTGGGTTATAAGATTTTGGAAATATTTTACATCAGCTTCCTCCAACTGTCCTCTGGTCAACTTTGTTAACATTATTGCAAATTGCTTGTCATCTTTTTGGCGCATTATTTCAGTCAACTCATAAAACTTGAATGTTTCCCAAATAGATTTAATCGATAACATTTCTACAGCACTTGGAGATTTAGACAATATTTCTTCAAAACTATCGTACAATGGTGTTGCTAATACCGGTGCTAATTGAAAGAAATCGCCAAACACTATTACATTTATGTCCCCAAATGGTTTATTTATTCTTAATATAGACCTCAATCGTTGATCAATGTATCCCAGTGTTTTTATGCCAACCATGGAAATTTCATCAATTATCAAAAGTTTTACATTGGCAAACTGACAACGTAGTGTATTTGAAATATCCGAACTTAACTTTGGTAACAATCCGGCAAATTGATTCAATGGTAATTTGAATGCGGAATGAAGTGTTAATCCTTTTATTCCATATGCAGCTTTACCTGTTGGTGCTGTCAGCAATACGGGAGGAAGTGACAGATCATCTATATCTGGTCTAAGATTTGCTATCCTAATTACAGATTGTGCTAATGCTCGTATAAGCATTGACTTTCCAGCTCCCGCTGGTCCAGTGACAAATACTTTCATCGCAGTATGACCTTTTCCCCATAATTGACTTCTCATGACATTAGTTGTATGATATAAGAGTTGGCGTTGACCGTCATTTAGACATCCGATTAAGTCTTTAAACTGTTCATTGTCTATGAGGTGCACTATTATCTTACCACCATCTTTAGGTGAATCTACATCTGATGTATTTGTATTTTCAACATAATCTCCAACATCGTTTATTAGTACATCGTCTGGTACCCAATCTTCATCGTCTACAAGCTGATTGTTGTTACGGCCTTGTTCCCCTTCCATTTAGATTTCATTATTGTCTAATTGGGTTTCTTCTACTTTATTAAACTGTTGGTACAACTTTTTTATTTGATCAATGTTTGTTTCATACACTTGTTTACAGTTAATATCTAACAAATCGGTTTTTTCATCGCGCCATGGTAAAAATAACATAATATTTTCTCTGTAAAAGTCTTGTTCATTTTTATCCACATTAAACCTAACATACCGTATGATTTTTCTGATTTTACGTTTATGTATATACTTGTTTGGTTTTCCGATTAGAGTGGAGTCAATCGAATAAGTGGTATCAGGTTCATTATCAGTGTCAGAATCAGAACTGTTGTTAGCCGGTTTTTTTTTACCGCGGACTTCATAATTGGAGCCAAATTCTGCTAAAGTTACATCTTCAAGACTGTGTGGTCTACATGAATAGTATTCATTGAGACCGTCAAAAAAAATGTCACCAGATTTTGGATCCATTTCTCCTCTAACTGCCATTGGTTTCAACATTCGAGTTCTTTTATCAGGATGGCTAGTGTTTATAAATATATACCCAGTTGAAGTATTGCATTGCTTCATACCTAAGCAAGTGTACACTGCTTCCTGTGCAGAGATTTCTTGACTCCCTGAAAAAGTTGACGCTATTTTTTTCAGTTGTTCTTTAACCGATAAATCAGTAGAAGACTTAAGATTTTCGACAATGTCTCTCATTAGTTTTGATATTCCACGTTGGCTTTTTCCAGTATTCTCGATTACATATCTAACACAAGAATAAACGTCCAATATGAACTGTATATCCATGTTAGATTGCCATAACGGAAATAATTTTTCATTGAATCCAGAAACCATTCGTTGTTTTATGGTACGTTTTAGAAAAACTGTTGGCCGTCTGTTAACAGTTCGAATAATGGATTTATATTCATTAACATCTTTAATTCACAATTTTTGTAAAATGTCTTCTAATGTTGGATCTGAAGATGAATCACTGTCCTTGAAGTCCCTGAGGTATTGCAGAAGTTTTTCATATTGTAGTATACGAATTTTTCTTGTGATCGGATTACTTATGTCTTCTGTTAGCGGAGTCAATATACAGGTTTCATTCATTGGCGGATATGGTATGTTGAAGCGACACTTTTTCATTTGTTTGTCTTTGTCAGTTCTGTAACAAGTGTGTGTATGGCTATGAGTATTTTTATGCAAATACTCACGGGCCGGACTGCAGTCGTCTACCATACACGTAATGTATTTGTTGATAAGTGTTACACATGCAACCAAAAGTTTCTGGTTTGGCTGGGTCGAAAACAGGTGCATTGTCTAACCACAATAGCATGTGTACATGTGGACTGCCCCTATGTTGATATTCGACACGATAAAAGAAATGTTTCACACTGTGTTCTTTGAAAATAACATTTTTGGATTTGATCAATTTAAAAAGTGCTCTAAACCTATGATCAAAATAAGTAGCACAAACAACTGGGTCTTGTCGAATTAAATCTGATTTTTGAGCATAAGTTAGGACAGTATCATCAGACAACGTTTTGGAGTAACGCAGTTTATACAAAATCTTTAACAGATCAGCCCAAGTTGATTCACTAGGGTTAAATGTTAAGAATAATGTCGGTTGACCTTCTTGACGCACCATGGCAAAAACATTTTTTCTCATCGCTGCAAGATATGAAGGTGAATTTTGTACATTGTGTAACATTCGGTATCCTTGATCGTTATCTATCATTTTGTTTAGAACAGCTGGATTTGCTACGTCATTCGCAGTTGTGTTTCCTTTTTTGTTTTTTCGTAAAACAATTTGCACATTGCTTGCAATGAGTTTTTGAACTAATACTTTGCATTTAAAAAACAAGTTAGATGAGTCCGATGCAAACCTTCAATCTACGTTCAGCAGTTCAGACCTTACTACTTTTGAGTAATTTTTTAAATGTGATTTATTTGTACGTGGATGCCCACCAAATAAATCAGGAAAAGCTTTTTCCTCTGCATGGTCATCAATAAGAATAGATAACGGTTTCATGCCTTCGCCTGGTGCAAAAGAAACAAAATCACAGTTTTCAATCATCGTGTCCATTGATCCCGGATTGATTGGTTCAATATTTGTGTCTTCATCGTCTGTTTCTTCACTTTCATGATCCGAGCTGTTTTCTAAACTTTTTGTTGTTTCTGACACATGCGCCAGCCAATCTTTGTCTATTACAGAATCTTTATATAGAGGTTTTTTAATCAAATCATTCAATGCTGATACTACTAATGATGGTCTGACATTTTGATAAAGATAATGCTGTTTAAAGCACGATTTTCTATTTAATTTTACCTTCATCATCTTAACTGCAGCTAAATTTTCAGCACGCCTTGGCAAAATAGATGTAGTCTTAGTCAGATCTATTGGAACATTGATAACGTTACCTTTAATTTTTAGCTGTCCGTCACTGCGAAGACATTTGAATATTTTCATAAACGGTAATCTAAGGGAAACCATTTGTTTTTCTATTTGATTTAATTGCGTAACTGAAAACGGAACACTGTTTAACTCATAACCATTTCTTATGTACAACGGAAGAACTTTGGATTTTTTTATATGCGGAAGACAACTGGAACATATCGTCACAGTATTCTTGGCATCACTTGGAATTGACATTCCCAATCGACTGAAGATATCAGAGTTGCATTTATTGACACTGGATGGGAAACGTAATCTATGACACGAATAACATTTTTCTGATAAACCTTGAGACCTTTTCAAAATATATTCAGATATCAAAACATCTTCCTTCTGCCTAGTTTCACTTTTGAATATTTCTGCTGAAATTACGTCCATATTTTCAGACAGTCCTTCATCAAAAAAATTTTTTCTCTTTTTTTGACGTTTTAAATTGTTTTTAAGTCTTTAATACCTGTTTTTTCAATTGCTGAAGATTTAAAATGTTCGTAAGCATCATCAGAGCGAAAATCTGTCACATTAACTATTAATGAATTATACAACTCAACTACAATACCCAAATCAATATTTACAGATTGTAATTTTTTACTGACTACATTAAATCTTTGTAAAATATGACCCCAAAAGATTGATAAGAAACCTGTTTCTAGAGAACAAAGTATTCTTTTTATTCCTCTAGCCTCATTTCGAGTAGTTGCCTTTTCTTTTTCATCAAGTTCTATGATGTTTAGTGCATTTATAATTGAAGACCAATTTTCATTAAGCGATTTACAAGCATCGTCTCTTGCCGACCATCTTGTTTCTGAAAGAGACTTCACTGATGCATTAAGAATTTCCCAGCGATGTGTTGACACTGAAAAAAAATTGTATATATTCTGAAGTAAATCAAAGAAATAAACTGCCTCAGTACAACAGCTCACAGAATTCATTCCAACCAAATTCAAAGAATGGGCAGCACAAGGTACGAATTTAGCCAAAGGATTTAATAGTTTAATCCTAGCTTGAAGTCCAGAGTACAAGCCTGACATGTTGCTCGCATTGTCATACGATTGACCTCTGAGATTTTTAATGTTCTAATTATACATTTTTAAAGTTTTAAACACAGCTTCAGCCATATCTTCCGCTTTATGACCTACATGGTCTAAGAAGCAAAGAAACCGTTCAACTGGATTACCATATTCGTTGACATATCGAACACATAATGATAGTTGGTCTATGTGGGATATGTCAGGTGTAGAATCGACACTAATGGAGAAATAATGTGAAACATTAATTTCTTGAATAATCGTTGATTGCACTTTTTTAGACATTATAAGAATTATTTCTTCATATGTACTGGAAGATATATATGATGTATATCCTTTTCCTGGATTTCCATACCGTTTGATATGTTCAGACATAAACGGGTCAAACTCAGCTAATAACTCAATAGCCATCAGAAAATTACCGTTGTTTGTCAATCCAATTGTTGATGATTCTCCTCGAAATGCTAACCCTCTGGATGCTAACATTTATACTGTAGCCACCACTCTCTTCAATACATTAACCCAATAAATACGCTCACCCTCAATCTGACATTCAAGTCCACTATCAATGTGATTCAGTATATTTCCACGTTGTTTCATTTTTATTATATTGGTTCGATGGACTGGTGAGTTTGAATGTCCTTTTATACACTCTTCTGCTTTATGCCATTGTGAAAATCCAGTAGTAGCAAATGAAGATTTACAGCCAAACAGAAGACATGGATAACAAAACAGAACACCTTTACTTTCTGAATATGCTAAAAAGTCTCTTTGAATTTTCTCTCCATTTTTTAATGTTCCTTGTATATAACTTTTATTAAAATATCTGAAAAATATTTTCTTTTTTCCTTTGAAAGTTCTAAAATAACATCTCTTAGATTTTAATAAATTGGTAGTTGATAAATCTTGTGAGAAACCATGAATACATAAATAATCTATGGTGTGTTCATCTAAAGACCATAGAGCAGGATCATGACTATAAACAAGTAAACAATGATACATAATTAATAATTAAATACACTTTTAAACAATTGAGTGTTCACATGGAAAAAAATTATTTTATCTTAAATACTTGCCTAGGGATACAGATATTTCTCTTAGATCTCTCTTGGAACTCTTCTTCAACCGTAAACTGATTAATATTTTCTATAAGTAAAAACATACTTTCATTACAAGAATATTATAAGTTATTAAATTTACACTATTATAGACAAATTAATTAATATCCATTTCTCGATAAATTTTTGTAAGAAAATCTAAATGTAATTAGTACTTACTATCTATTTCAGTAACATTTGAGTTAGGAACACTTTCTATGTTTTTGTTAAGCTCATTGCTAATATTACATTCTTTTACTAATTCTGAATTATCAACTTGTTCACAGGAATATGAATTTGCTATTGAAAAATATAAATAATTTTGATTGAATTATTATAAAGACCAAAATTTGATAAATGGATTTGAATATCCATACTGAGTATTAATTACACTATATTTTATAATGAAAATCAAATCAACTGATTTTATTGAATAAATTTAAATATTTTTTCTATAATTTTTAATTTAGAAAGGTAAAATCATATTAATTTAACTATTTATATAAATATTAATTGGAATTACCTATTTATTGTATGAAACAATATTTAAAACTTTAATTTATTGAACATATAATATGTACAGAACTGGAAATAGTCAAAACTAATAAAAAATAGTGATTAAGTGACTGAATTTAATCAATTGTAATAATATTTATTCCTTGATAAACTTTTGTCAGAAAAATGTAAATGTAATTTATACTTACTATCTATTTCAGTAACATTTGAGTTTGTAACACTCTCTATGTTTTTGTCAAACTCATTGCCAATATTACATTCTTTTACAAATTCGGAATTAGTATCTTGTTCTGTTTTTTCTGTTGAAAAAATATAAATCATTTTGACAGTGCAAATTTAATAATTTAATATATTTATACCTTAACCAATATAGTCAAATGAGAGATTTACAAATCAATGCAATAAATACAATTTAATAACCTACTTTTATTTGTTGAAAAGTTTGGATGAGATCTAAACATATCTTTAATACTTTTGCAACTCATAACTACAGCATTTTGGCTTTCTTTTTTTAGTTTAGCAGCTTTGCGATAAGCGGCACCACTTTTTCTTTTACGTACATCCATAACGCAACAGCTTCACCAATACCAATAACTAAACATTATTTACATAGCATAGAAAATGTTTAAGCAAGCATTTGAAATTAATATTTAATTAGAAGCTAGATAATTATCATGGACCATGGTATAGTAAATGTAATTATATCATGTAATTTTCATTTAAAATTAAGTAAGCAAGCAAAGGTTTTGTATTCAGTTTCATCAAATTGATTTCAAAATGAAATAAATATTAAATGCGGCCCTGTAGTGTATGGTAAAAACAATACATACCATTTACGGTATATATTTAAGTTATGGTCATGAACTAAGATATATCTTATTCCGTGGTTATGGTAAATATTTATCATTATCACCAAATACTAATCACTTAACATTCAAATAAAATTATTGGCCACTGAGATAGATAAGAATATACTGGAGCGCAGACTTGCCTATGCTCGTATGTTACGAAAAACGGGCCGACGTATTTTCGTTACCCCCACTCCTGTATGGCAAGAAATTGAACTGCCATACCAATAACATTGAAAAACTACACATTTTAACTTGACACAACTCTGGGATAAATGGTCGTATTACGTTAACTTTGGTATCAAAATTTTTGTTTTTATGTGTACTTCAAACTTGTATTTACAAAAAATAAAAATAAAAACTCTAAACATTTTTATTTATTTTTGTAATAACTCAGGTTTTTTGAGTGGGAATCTAGATATTAAAATTAGGGTTTTAAATTTTAATTGGATACTAATTTATATTTTATTACAATAGTTATAGAACCTATTAATTGCAATAAACAGCATGATTTTAAATTAAAAAATTAAAAATATATTTATCAAGACCATCTACATTACATTAAAAATATAATAATTAGATAATTTATTATTCACCTATGGAATTGAATAGATTTTAATTTACTTTCCTTGTTCCAACTCTTTGTACATCTAAAGGCCGAACATGACAAAACCATTTTTATATGGAAATTAACTTAAAGTCTCAATTACCTTATATAATTAATAAAATGTAAAACATGTTATTAGTTAATACACAAAACAAAAATAGTGAATACTATGCATGAGATAAGTGTAGGTATTAGATTTTCTAATAGTAGTCTAATATTTCTAATAGTTAACCACAACATCAGAAAACAATGCCTTTATTATGATAAATATTTTTATTTATTTCTATTATATGAAATTGTTTACCACCCTTAAATATTTTTTAAAACTATATATAAATGACATCTATTTTATTTTATGTTATTTTTACTATGATTAATCTCTTATAGATACTTCAAATGTATATTTTATACCTATAATTTAAAATATTTGGTGTATTATTTTATTAAATATTATTATGATATAAAAGTAGTTACAAATTATTAAACGAATATTTTATATAATATATATTATAAATACCTATGTAATATGGTATCGCGTGATGAGTATTATACTATTTATACTACAGCGTGGGCAATTTTGTTTTTAATAAAAATGTTGTTCAGAGCTTTTATTTTTATATTTTGTAAATATAAGTTTGAAGTACACATAAAAACAAAAATTTTGATACCAAAGTTAACGTAATATGATAATTTATCCCAGAGTTATGTGAAGTTAAAATGTGTAGTCTTTCAATGTTATTGGTATGGAAGTTCAATTTCTTGCCATACAGGAGTGGGGGTAACGAAAAATACGTCGGCCCGTTTTTACATCATAGTCCGCGCTCCAGTATATTCTTATCTATCTCAGTGGTATAGTCATATACTATATTAACGTTAGGTACAGTCGTACAGATTTCATTTTTTTTTTTATTTTCTTTTGGAGGTATTGCATGATACCTAATCAATAATTTTGAATTATGAATATATTGCTTAAAATATTTTAGTGTTTACAATTTACTATTACTACTAATCTACTTGAACTAAACGATTAAACATACATGCTTTAATACTTTAGTATTTTTTCTTTTTATATAACATTATATAAAATCTTTCGATTTATCTTTATTCGCGTTTAAACTTAAGAGATTATGCACTCCACGTTCAATTGCGCGTATACAATGTTATTGGTAAGTTATCAATTAGGTACTAATTATGATTACATTGCAAATGTACCTATTACCACATTATAAAATATGTAAGTTGTGAGTACATAAATTATAAAGAGTAGCAGAATAAGATGGGCCGGTCATGTTTGGAGATCTGAAGGAGTACTAGGGAGTATAATATAGTATAATATAGAGATTTTTTTATTATTTTTGTGCCCGTCCGAGTTGTTCCGTTCGAACGTTATTTTTCGATAATGTGAGGTTCAAATTTTTTAGAGAAAGTACAACAAACAGTTATAAGAATTTTTATACTAATGTAATTTTAAAATGAGTCGAAATATTTAGTTCAATGTACAATAAGTTAATGGTCGTCGAGACGACGTACAGTTTTAAAAATGCTGGATCAACTGATTCTGCGGCTCGCTCGCGGATGTCGCGTAGCTACAATATTCTCAGAGCCGCCTACACATTAAGCGTTATCGACAGACTACAATAATATACTCTTACATTTAATACAAAAGACTTATACTATATACTAATAGCTATTGCGTACATAACACCCCCCAGGTTAGACGGAAGATAGGAACTCGGTTGGTTTACATGTTTTACTTTACAATGTATACTATTATTATGCTTAAGATAGATATTATGATGAAAAGTGTACAGATGTAAATTATAAAATTAAAATTTACTAGAATTGACTCATTATTTGTGTAATTCTGCGTGACAATTTCATATCCTTCGTAATTTTCGAAAATAGATTCAGAAGGTATTAAATTGTTTATTAAGAGCTTTGTGAGTGTAGCGAATTATATTTATGTTCGGAATCTATGTCAGAGTTTATGGTTTTGAACGTTTTCATATGATAACCTCCAGACGCAGGCGAACATTGTTCGTGAACAAGTGATATAATACCTGTACCAAACTTTTTTTTTTATAATTTGTTTCTAATTTGAACAAAAAATAATAAAAATTTTTTGATTTACTGTAAATAACGATGAATTTGTTGACATTAATTTATGGAAAATACCGTTTTTATTGACGTGTATTTAATTTTACAAACATTATCAATGTTGGACAAATTTGTATTAGTGATTAACTTAATTTCACAGTCCTCAGATGTCATTACTCTTTTTTTGTATAAAAGATTTTTACATATTTTAAACTGTTTTGTGTCATAGTATATATTAAATTCATTTTGATCTAAGTTCACATAATATTCCTGATCAATTGTTAAAGTTATATACTTAATCCTAGGTTTAATTAACATATAAAAGTTGTTTTCCACTAACACTTGGTTAGGAATAATATTATATAAACTATATAAACTACTAGAAACTATTGGAATAGTGTTAATAAACATAATTACATCATTATTTTTAACAATATTTGTTTGCATAATTTTAAAAATTTCCGACCTATCCAATAGGTCTAGTTTTACTAGAATGTCGAGATTAGATGGAAGATTTAATTTAATTATTTTCATTTCTTCTAATAACTGAGCTGAGTATAACTAATGGGTGAAGTTTTCCCTGTATAGCAAAATACAAAATTTAGTTTACCCTCACCAATTCTAAAGAGTATTGGTTATAACGTGTTTCTAAATTTAGAATTTGATTTTTTATAATTATTTCCATATTTTCATCGCTAAAGTTGTCCTTATTCGAAGTAATATAATGACGTATTTTCCTAATATTATTTGAAACTTCTGTTATTGCTTCTATTGTTTTTTTTTATCAAGTATCGCATCATTTATACTAGCAGGAGTGATCATCATTTTATTTTCTACTATGCTTTGAAATTTTCTACCATTTTTATCATTTTCTTTATGTTTGAATACCATTTGGCAATATCATTTAAATTAATTGTTCCATACAATGTATAAATCATATCCCCTATGTTTTTAAATAATTGTCTTTTATTTCTTAAATGATTTTGTCCTTCAATTAATTGAAGGAGGTTATTAGTTTCTGATTCAAATTTATTTAAAATGTTATCTGATTCTGATTTAAAATTTAAACACATGGTCATGAAGTTAGCCCCCCCACCTTGTCCGATTCCCTTCAAACCAGCGCCAATATTTAGCAAATTAATTGCAAATAATTGCAAATTGATTTTTAGAATTTGCAAATCAAGTGCAAAGTCACAAATCAATAAATACGTTTGGGGGGCTAACTTCATTTAGCCCCCCCACTTTTTCCGATCCGTTCCAAACCAACGCCAATATTTAGCAAATTAATTACAAATAATTGCAAATTGATTTTTAAAATTTGCAAACCAAAATTCTAATTTTGACGATTTTTTTTCGAAAATTTAGTCAAAAATTGATTTTTAGAATTTGCAAATCAAAATTCCAATTTTGGCGATTTTTTTCGAAAATTTAGTCAGCCCCCCCACTTTGTCCGATCCGTTCCAAACCAAAGATAATAGGTATTCAGCAAAGTAATTGCAAATAATTGCATTACAACCGTAGGTAGAAATAAATACTAAAGAAAATATGAATTTTTCAAAATTGTGAAAAGAAGTACCTATAAGTAATTTCACTTGACATACTTCGTAAAAATCTGATCTTAAAATTTTTATAACAAAAAATTGTAAATTCTAATTTAATAAAAAAAATTTATAATTGCCATAATAACAATTTATAAATTATCTTGTATTAAATATTCAATGTTTTTTGATCGGCCAAATTATTTTTGTAGACATTTCAAAACACAAAATAGTTTAAAATATCAAAATTTTTAATTGTTTATAATAGCTATTGAAAAAAATGTGAAAACATTTTTAAAATCTTACCGCAGAATTAAATTATATTGCATATAATATTTGATGTAAATTGCAAGCAGTTATAGTTATTCGTTTTTGAGTTACAGTAAATTAAAGAAATCGATTTTGTCGAAAACTTTTTTTGCATTAAAATTGCATTTTTTTTTATTATTTTGTGGTTTTTCCTGACGTTTTTGAAAAATTACCTAGGTAACTAGGAGTTAACTTTAACCTTCATAATGCAACAAGAACATTCAATTTGCTACCGGAAATCACTCCTAAAGTCAAAATATATGAACCATTATTTTGACAAGTTATCGTGTAGTCATGTAGTAACCAATGTAAAATCAATATAGGTATACTCATCTGAGATACCTATCTGAGTAACAAAATCTAAGAATCTATTTGTAATTTGTATGTATATCTGTAAAATGGTTTTATTTAACTTTCTCAAATAATATCAATATTATGTTTATATAGACAACTAATAGACTACTTATTACTACAAGACTACAGATGTATGATCACTTTCTGAAAATAATTTCAAGTTGAACTATATATTATTAGCTATATACTACTTTTATATTCAAATAAAATATATTTTACATTATCTATGCATAATTAAACATAATAGGTGGTAAATAATAAATGACTTCATCTAATAATGATGTTATAATATGATGTTCAATTATATAAATTGCATGCTCTGTGTTTTCCTTTATTTTGTCATATTATTTTGATTTGTTATTTTTGTACAAAAATACGAGCATGCATACGAGTTTGCACCCATGCCGCTGAACAGGACTGTGCATGTCATATTTTTAAACGGTTCAATATACATATATTGATATATTTTAATACCATATATTTTTAATTACGATTGTAATACTTTATAATTTACAAAAGAAATATTTTCCATTCATTTGTAAAACACTGATTTAGTGAGGCGGATATCAGTGTTAGCGTATTAATTGACTTTATTTTGATTACACGATAACACGTTTTTTTTTTTTAAAATGGACGCAAACACTAAACAGGTAAGTAATTTACTATAATATAAATAATTCTAATTCAGTGGTCTTGAACTAACTTTGTTTTGTTTTGAACAAATTACAATAAATTTCAGTTTGCAATAATGCAGACTTCAAGCATCTTATACGATGCTATACTTTCATATTTTATACTATTTTGTATAATATTAGTAACACTATTACCTCGTATTCATAGTCTCGTGTGTATACCTACCATTGGCGGGGGATATATGAATATTTGTAGCAATTGTATAGTATTTATTTCAACCTGCGGATGCCAGCGTAACTTACCTGCAATTGCTTCATGTTTAATATAATAGGTGGGTGGTATAATTTATTGAAACACCTCAACACAATAATTTTCATGGCAAATATTATAACTAATATAAATTAATATAAAATACCTATATTATTTTATAATGTATTCATTTTGCCCATTTTGATGTAATAAAAGGAATGGTCTGTGGTAATATTATTAAAAAAAAAAAAGCGGATAAGTGGATGTCGTACAGTACCTAGGTTATAATTTTTATGTTTTGGGTATGGGTGGTTACTGTAGTGGATGGTATTAAGGGGATTGGTGGCGATCAGTTATTTTAGCCAAAAGATACCAGTCATTTGTCAATCGTACTGATCGACTTAGAAATGCGATAATACTTTTTAAAACTGATTTGAATTCGTGATTATGTCTACTTGAGATCGGTCAGTCCACTTTTCCAAATTTTACCCCCCAACTCCTATAAATTTGGTTTGAATATTTTAAATTTTAGGAATTTTCAAACGTTAATTTTTCGGAATTAAAATCAAAAATCTTAAAATGTGGACTGACCGATCTCAAGTCGACATCATAACGAATTCAGATTAGTTTTCTGAAATTTTATCGCATTATTAGATCAATCTGTAGGATTGACATAAGGTACATAGTTTTAATCAAATAAAACTGTGTATGGTAACTCGTGTATGGTAAAAACAATACATACCTTTTACGGTATATATTTAAGTTATGGTCATGAACTAAGATATATCTTATTCCATGGTTATGGTAAATATTTATCATTATCACCAAATACTAATCACTTAACATTCAAATAAAATTATTGGCCACTGAGATAGATAAGAATATACTGGAGCGCAGACTTGCCTATGCTCGTATGTTACGAAAAACGGGCTGACGTATTTTTCGTTACCCCCACTCCTGTATGGCAAGAAATTGAACTGCCATACCAATAACATTGAAAGATTACACATTTTAACTTGACACAACTCTGGGATAAATGGTCGTATTACGTTAACTTTGGTATCAAAATTTTTGTTTTTATGTGTACTTCAAACTTGTATTTACAAAAAATAAAAAAAAAACTCTGAACATTTTTATTTATTTTTGTAATAACTCAGGTTTTTTGAGTGGGAATCTAGATATTAAAATTAGGGTTTTAAATTTTAATTGGATACTAATTTATATTTTATTACAATAGTTATAGAACCTATTAATTGCAATAAACAGCATGATTTTAAATTAAAAAATTAAAAATATATTTATCAAGACCATCTACATTACATTAAAAATATAATAATTAGATAATTTATTATTCACCTATGGAATTGAATAGATTTTTAATTTACTTTCCTTGTTCCAACTCTTTGTACATCTAAAGGCCGAACATGACAAAACCATTTTTATATGGAAATTAACTTAAAGTCTCAATTACCTTATATAATTAATAAAATGTAAAACATGTTATTAGTTAATACACAAAACAAAAATAGTGAATACTATGCATGAGATAAGTGTAGGTATTAGATTTTCTAATAGTAGTCTAATATTTCTAATAGTTAACCACAACATCAGAAAACAATGCCTTTATTATGATAAATATTTTTATTTATTTCTATTATATGAAATTTTTTACCACCCTTAAATATTTTTTTAAAACTATATATAAATGACATCTATTTTATTTTATGTTATTTTTACTATGATTAATCTCTTATAGATACTTCAAATGTATATTTTATACCTATAATTTAAAATATTTGGTGTATTATTTTATTAAATATTATTATGATATAAGTAGTTACAAATTATTAAACGAATATTTTATATAATATATATTATAAGTACCTATGTCAAAAAAAGTGTTACATAATTAAGTTGATATAAAGGTACATTATAAAATTTAAAAAAAATGTATTTAGTTGGTACGGGGCTTTTTTTTCCAAGATTCATTATAATAAAATTATTAAAATTATATTTTTAATATTAATTTCATTAAATAATATAAATTATAATGGTATCGCGTGATGAGTATTATACTATTTATACTACAGCGTGGGCAATTTTGTTTTTAATAAAAATGTTGTTCAGAGTTTTTATTTTTATATTTTTAAATATAAGTTTGAAGTACACATAAAAACAAAAATTTTGATACCAAAGTTAACGTAATATGATAATTTATCCCAGAGTTATGTGAAGTTAAAATGTGTAGTCTTTCAATGTTATTGGTATGGAAGTTCAATTTCTTGCCATACAGGAGTGGGGGTAACGAAAAATACGTCGGCCCGTTTTTACATCATAGTCCGCGCTCCAGTATATTCTTATCTATCTCAGTGTTATTGGCTTACATTTTATTAAGAAGATAAGGATTTTAAGTGATAGCAATCGTTAATCGACGAATGGATCATAGCAGGAAAAATTCCTTACTGTCCATGACGTCATTATACTGTTTATCACTGTTGATAATAATTGGAAGTAATGTATTTTAGATATTATAACCTTAAACCTAACTACCAAGATATCTACCATGACATCGCTGTCCCTCGCGTCTTGTTATTTATTCTTAATATAGAACAGTAAAAATGTAGCCTTTGGGTATTATTCTATTCTGTGGTATTATGTATTATGTAAACAGTAAAGTATTAGTAGAGCAGTCGTTAACTCGTAACTTGTAGTCATTTTTTGTGGACAGTTTACGGTTGAAGTTTTTCTTTTGGGTTTAAAATAATAATGATGTATCGTTGTGAAATTTGTGATGCAAATTATGTCTCAGAATCTAGGTACTATAAACACAAACGTACCAAACACAGAGAATTAATTTCTCTCCAAAAACCTAAAAGTCTGTACTCCTGTAATAATTGTAATATGTCATTTAATATAAAAAAAAAATAATCCAGCACGTTAAATGCCACTTACAACAAAAAACTCGTAAATTAAACATAATATGTTCATTTCAACATTGTCTGAAATCGTTTTATACCATGGCTGGATATATTTTACATTTAAAATCTTATCATGAAAAAAAAATTAAATCGGAAGTGTTAAATTTTGATACAATGGAAGGTAATGTTTTATTTATAAGTTTATAACACTATGTATATTTTAGTACCTATGTATAATATAAAATAATGTTTATAATATTTATATAGGTAGTACACTTAAATTAATTATTAATTTGTTAGTTTATTAACTTGATAATATAATTAATTAATTGAAATCAGAAATTTTAATATGTAATTACTAATTAATCTCTAAGTAAGTACCTCCTAGTTGGTATTAGTTAAATCTAATATACAGGGTGATTCTTTTATCAAACAACACTCATTATTTTCAAAAGTATTCATGTATTTTTTTACATAGTTTCAAATTGTTATTAAAACAACATTTTTATAAAAAAATTATATTTTTAAATATTTTTTATCCTTATAATTTTTTAAGTTTTTTACTTTTTTGAATTACAACATAGATTTTTAATTTCATATTCCAAAGCAGAATAATTTTTTGAGTATTTTGATACATAAAAATCGAATTTAGGGTGAGTAGTTTATGAGTTATACT
This sequence comes from Aphis gossypii, assembly GCF_020184175.1. Taxonomy (NCBI): domain Eukaryota; kingdom Metazoa; phylum Arthropoda; class Insecta; order Hemiptera; family Aphididae; genus Aphis; species Aphis gossypii. Next base: position 317,975 of record NW_026083065.1, read on the forward strand.
TATTCAAAAATTTAGACAAGCGGAGTAGTGGACAAACATTTTGCGGGGTAACCCCGTACCACTCCACTCCGCGCAGCTATGTTAAAATATAACAAAATAATAAGAAAAAATAATGAATACGAAGTACCAATAAATATACAAACTATAAAGTATAAAGACATAAAATATTCACTGTTGTTCTATATAAAACAAATAAAATTAACTAATACTTAAAGTTAGATTACATTTGATACTATGCATAATATAGATTCTTTTTTTTGTCTGTTGACTGTCATCACCAACACTGATTGTATTACTAATAGTAAAATAAATTACTTTAATAGAAACAATATCATATAATATTAGGTATAACTGTAAAATTGTTTAATATTTAATATTTATCAGATTTTAAGAAATTGAAAAGATTTATAGAAGAAAAGGATAACAGCAATATGTTAAAAATACAGCTGTAAAAACAACTCATAATAAAGAATATATTTACTATTTTTGTCATAGATCGTTTGTCCCTAGAACTTGAAATAAAGTAAAAAATATTTTGCAAAATATTAAATGAGTACCTAATGAATGTTTGTACTTTTTATGATTTATGTATGTTTACAGGGGTGTAAAAATTCTAAAAACAGTGGATCTATTAAAACTGGTTTTGTATGTCCATCAAGTATAAAAGTACATGTAAATAATTTAAAAGTGAATGTACAATATTGTAGCACACATATCTGGCATGATATGGAAATAGGTAAACAAAGATTGTTTACAGAAGATAGAAGTATGATTGCAGGTACCTTTATTTCATTTTCTTTTTATTTTTTATAATATATACTTACATACATTACAATTAACTACTATTACTATGGTTATAGTGATTTATAATTTAAAATAATTAGCCACTTAGTCTGATATTACAATAATTAATGTTTAGGAAAATTGGCAATGGGTGTTCCTGTCAACAGAGTATTACAAGACATAAGAGCATCAACACTTCAAGGAGACTTAAAACGAATCCATTTGTTAGAAAAAAAAGATGTGCATAACATTAAAAGGGATTATAACATCACATATTCAACAAAAAAGCATGAAAATGATGCAGTTAGTGTTAGACTTTGGGTTGAAGAAATGAAGAAAAAAGGCAATTCAAATCCAGTTTTGTACTATAAACCTCAAGGGAGTATAGATAGTACTGTTCCTCATTTTACAGTTAATGATTTTTGTTTAATTATAATGACTCCATTACAATCAGAATTGTTTATACAATTTGGCAATGATAAGGTGTGTATTGATGGTACGCATGGGCTGAACGGATATCATTTTCAATTGTATACAATTGTTATAGTAGATGAGTATGGAAACGGGTACCCAGTTGCCTTTTGCTTTTCTAATAGATCTGATACTGATACTTATAAGCATTATTTTCAATGCATTAAAAATACTATTGGCACCATTAATTCTTTTATTTTCATGTCTGATGATGAGCCTGCCTTTTATAACGCTTGGTGTTCTGTAATGGGATTTACAGATAAACAACTTTTATGTACGTGGCACGTACTAAGAAATTGGGTAAAAAATTTAAGCAAAATTAATGGTAATGAAAAAAAAATATTGTTTTTAAAAAATTAAAGTCACTTATGTTTGAAGTAGATGAAAGTTCATTTTTTGTTGAAATTGATCAAGTTCTAAATGATCTTTTAAAAGATCCAGACACAGTAGACTTTGGAAAATATTTTGAAAAATGTTATTCAACACGAGTAGAAAAATGGGCAATGTTTAATAGAAAACATGTTGGGATAAACACCAATATGTATTTGGAATCATTGCACAAAAACATTAAATACTGTTACCTTGAAGGGAAGCATTGTAAACGTTTGGACATGGCAATTAATGCTTTAATGTCACTTGTTCGTGATAAAAGTTTTGAAAGAGTAATTAAGATTTCAAAAGAGAAGAGAACATCAAAAATAATACAAATTAATGCAGCTCATAGTAAAAGTAAACAAATATCTCAAGATATGATTACTAAAGTTAATGACTACTGGTTGGTGATTTCTGAAAATGATATAAATGTTCAATATAAAGTTGAAAAATTTCAATCTTTTGATGGCTGTGCTTTGCAGTGTAAAGAATGTCAGATTTGTGTACATTCCTACAAATGTTCATGTATGAATAATATTATTTATTTGAATATATGCAACATATACATGCATGTATTAAAACAGAATTAAAGATTCCAGCTCATAATGACAATACCATTGTTCCACTGTCACGTGATTTGGTAATTGATAATAGTTTCACTCAAACAGATACTGAGAAAATCAAAAAAAGAATTGTGAGATTAAAAATAAAATGGAAATTATGTGTGGTATGTATATTGTTCAGATTTAAATGAAGATGATCAAGACTTAATCATAAAGCAATGTGATAAAATAATTTCAACACTATCCACGGGCTCAAGATTTAAAAAACCAATCGATGAAACATCAAAAAGAAAAATTGAACCACAGACACGCTTTTGGGCAAAACAAAAAGTGCAAAACCATCAACCTGCTCTATCATCTACTGAAGCTAAACATATAAGACAATCTTTAAAAAACATTTCAAAATACACTTTAAATGTCAATTCAACTCCAGCGTTTGATCATTCTTATATAAAATATTAATTTTGAATATTATTTTTAATAGGTATATAGGTATACTGAAATAAAACAAAAAATTGTTACTTGTTAGTATAGTTTAAAATTGTGTATAAAAATAAAATAAAAAATTTGTTATTTGATCAAAATTGTGATTGTTGTTGTTTTTGTAAACAAAAATTAAAAGTAAATCCCACAAGAATTGTTTATGAACTTTTAAATTTTTATGTAATGTATATTTAATATTTATTCATAAAACAATATTTGTTTTTTTTTTGTTCACAAAGTATTAACTATAGGAACTTGAAACTAGGTACTTAAATTATCATTTTCTATACTCAATGCAATCTCAAAATATTTAAACCTATTTTAAGCTCTTATGGGAACAAACATTTTTTTTTTTATTATTAACTGGTAAAAATGTGTACGCTCAATCTAAATATTTGAAAATGTAATAGTAGTTTCCTCATCAGTTGTCTAATTGCTATTAATAAATATCAAAAACACATTGTTGTGACAACTTCCAAGTGATTAAAGTTTAAATTTTGATAAAATTTGATATTATTTGAATAAAAAGTAAGATTTTTTATTATCATTTACTTTGTTGAAATTCAAATAACTGTTTGTATTTCATACAGTAAATGGATGATTTCACTCCCGACTATTTTTTAAGTAGGACATTTTCCTCATTTTCCATTTAATTTGAATATAAAATTCCTTTGTCTAATGTCAGATTTTTTTCAAGACAATATTTCGAAAAATCTATCCAACATCTTTAAGAAAATCGTTTAGTATAGTATATAATCAGGGATGCTACAGAAATGTAGCTCAGGGGGGAGGAAATTTCAAGTACCTAAATACTTATGGGAATATTTACCGCTACATCTTTCATCTACTCATACTTTGTAATAGTAACATTAATATTTTTTTAAAATCAAAACTAATTTAAGTTAATATAAAATTACACTATTAGTTTCTAATATTTATAAGAAAAAACATAAAGTTTTAACGAAAAACAACTTTATTTGATTGAATTTACATATTACTTAATATTTTATTATTTTATTCAAAAAGTAATGACAATCGTCTTTTGTTCGAAGCAAATAAATTAATTGAATCATCAATTTGTTGGTTAAAATATTTTAAGAGAATTTTTTTTAAAAACTGAACTCATATTTGCACGTCTTAACGAATTTTTTAATTATTTTAACTTAAAAATGGTTACTTTGTAAATTGTAAATTTATAATCGTGTATGCTTTCCAAGTATTTTGATTTTATTATTATGTTTTTCATAGACGATTCATATATTCAACCAGCTTTATGTAAAAAAACTTCTTTTAAAAAACTTATAATTAGTATATAATATTTTAGTATTATTATTGTAGAAAGTTTTAATTATTAAATAAATATTATCAAATACTTATATTTATCTAATATTAGATATTTGATAACAAAAACAAATAGTGATAAACAGTATAATGACGTCATGGACAGTAAGGAATTTTTCCTGCTATGATCCATTCGTGTTAATCGAGTTTAATGATAGATAAGAATACAAGTTAATATTTTTAATCTGTATTTATTTATGCTAAATGATGATTAGAATCTAAAGACGAAATTATTAATTACAATAATAACAAAAAAAAAAAAAAAAAAATGAAAGAAAAACTCGTCAGTTAAAATTAAAATACTCCTAGACAAATTACACATTGGCACTTTTTCCAGGAGTCCACGACCGCCCCCTTAAATCTGCCGCCCGGTGCAATCGCACCCATTGCACCCCCCTAAATGCGGCCCTGCCTACTAGGTAGATATTAAGATTATAAACTTAAGTAGTTAGTAGTTACTCACCAGAAAAACAATGTATTTATTAGATATATAAATGTGTATGAAAACAAGTCCCTTTCACATCGATTGCTAAAAACACACTAAATCAGAATTTACAGAATTTAAAATAAAATATATAATCGAATAGCTGTTGCCAATAACTATAGGTAGAAAGGAAGGTATAGAAAAAAAAGTATTTTGATATTTTGTTGGGCGTGTCAGCAATTACTAAGATAACGATTACAATTTCAAAAATCCAAAAGAAATGTATTTTGATATTTCGTTGCGCGTGTCACCAATTAGTAATACGACGGCTGGAATTTCAAAAGGCCAAAACATTAGATATAACAATGAATAGTATCTATGACTTAGACCCACACCGAACAGCATCGGTAGAAAACTGGTAAAATTATACAGCGAGTACAGGCAATAAATTACGATAGGTAATGATAACTAATTAAAGAAAAAAAATAAATTGTCAAGGATAGGTACCTGAGACATATATCAGTAGAGATAAACTTCCGATTTTGGCACACACGTTAAATTACGAAAATAATTGGACCATTCGAGTTTGACTCAACGTTCAAGCACCTACCTACTAGTATACCTACTATATTCAAATAGCAAATGTAAGTACAATATTGACGTAACTTTATATTTATATTTTATTTTTTTACTGGATAAGTAATATTAGTACACAAACAATTAGAATTTTTTTAAATGCATAATATAATTTGCGATGTTTAAAAAATGTTTCATAAGATTTGCAGTCGTAAGTAATTCTTGAACAAATTTACATCGGAGTGACGTTTTATGAACCAGTTCAGGATTAAAATTATATTTTAATTTTAGTACCTATTATATTGAAGTTATAAAAGAAAAAATAATAGAATAGGATTTATTAAAAATAATATTTATAAATCATTATAATTTAAATTCCTAAATAAAATTGGAAAATACAAATGCTTTTAATAATTTCTGTAACTAAATGTGTTTGAAACCCATCATATACATATACCATAGTATACTTAAATCAGAGGTTCCCACCAACCTATGGTCCGCAAACCATACCTACCTACAAAATTTAAACAAATATTTTAATTTTATATTAATTATATTAATTTAATATCTTTATTAGTAAAGGAAATACAAGCCCAAAAATCACATTAACGTATTTTTATAATTTTAATTTACTTTTGATAAAAATAATAATACAATATACATTTTTTATAATAGTAATTTGTGTTAAATTGTTGATAAATGTAAAACTTTTACTTAAACTTGAACAATAACAAACATATTATTATTATATATTATATTATATATATATTATTATTATTATTATATAATATGTAAGCTATAAGGAATTCACTATATTTTATTTATTCATAACCTAAATTCTAAAATGTGTAAAAAATTGATTCTTGGCTATGAGAATAAATGAAGTCTAAAATGTATAGTGGTCTGTGACGTATCGAAAGTTCTCAAAGTAGTTCACAGTGTCAAAAAAAATTAAACCACTGATTTAAATATCTTTCAAAATAGTATAGACATAGTAATTTGTATTTTATACTCAGTTCATTCATTTTACTAATTTTAATCTCAAAATATTATCCAATAAGATATATTTGTGTGACATTGTCACTGATGTCATGAATACCTGTACGGGATCCCTTGCCCAACAATTAAATTAACTCACGATAAGTACACACTGTTAAGCATTATACATACTTTTTTTGTATAATATGTAAATAAAAAACAACGGTCACCTTTAAAATTATATAGATTACTTTTTCCTGTATTGTCTACATACTTCTTTTGGTATTATAAATATTAATCACATATCATACAATCATGTGTTTATTTTAATAAATACACATCAATGTTTCTTTTTATACAACCATTTATTTATGTACTGAAATACTATTGTACAGTAATAAAATAATGAAACTACAAAATATAAAATATCAATGCCCCAATGCACATTTAATTTATTATTAATTTTTATTATGAATAATTTAAAAAATATTGATGTAATTTTCATGAAATTAAATTAATTGTATAATAAAATTAAATTAATAAGCATTATTTAGGGAGTTTTATTTAAATGTATGTATTATCTCATCAAGATGATTAGATTAAAATATATTTATTATCTTATGTAGATACCTAATTATTTTATTTTTATGATCTTAACTCTATTCATATGCTAAACAAAATACCATCATTCAAAATTTGTGGACCTTAAATGATTTATAATTTATTAACAATATCAACTTTGAAATTATATATTTAATATAGTTATTTATGTATTATATAGATGTCTACAATTGTTCATAATTATTATTATGGGGGTGCTGCCCCCATAAACGAAGAAAAAAAAAATAGTAAGCATGAAAAAGTAAATTATTTAACTTCCAAGATGTTGATAGAGAAAAAAAAATAATAAAAAACCAAGTATGTATATTATATACCTATTGAGTATGCTATGTGATTAATTTCACATACCTAATTAATTTAATTTTTTTTTTTTTTAAGAGTGTAGGACGTGCTAAAAAAAACATTTCGGCAAATGCCGAAAACAACAGGCCAATAACACATATAAAAATAAAAATAAAAGTTAGTATACCTATATTGGATATTAAATTTTAATTGATTAAGCAATAATAAACATGTATTTTGTTGTTTAAATCAGAATGTGATTTATGCAACGTCGGCCACAGAGGCGTATGCTGGTGGCGAGACGAAAAGCCGGTAATTATTGAATTCAACAAAACAGTTTTCTGACTAAGTGCAATTTGAATATGATTATTTTAATAATACAATTTTTTAAATTTTAGAAAACCTCAAAAAAGGACCTGAGAGAGGTCCTCAATAAGCGTAAGAGCATACCAGTAAGTTTTTTTTTAATACTTAAATATCACTATGCACATATCGAATATTTAAATACAATAATATTTATACTAAGTTCCTGTTAATTATAATCAAACCATGTCTTCATTTAATTTATTTATCAGTGGAATATCCAAGAGAAAAGTTCAAACTTCAGGAAATATTAAATTACTCTATAGTTAATTAAATAATAGGTATATGATAGTGCAATTATTGATATTGCAATTCAATTGAAATCATGGGCGCCCATTGGGGGGGGGGGGGCAAGATAGGGCACTTGCCCCCTTGGACAAAAAATATTATGGACTTGTAGCTCAATAAATATTACCATAATATTATTATTATCTTTATTAACTTACATTTGAGAATTTTTTTTATTTTGACACCCCCCCCCCCCTAAAATGTTACCTATGGACGCTCATGATTGAAATAACTAAAATGGCTCACTTTTGGTTTTCATAATCACACAATATCAAAATACATTCCACTACATTCAGACTCTCAAATATTTGCAACCAAACATTAAATGTGTATTTATTAAGGATTTTTTTTGTAATGTAACTAAACAACCACCCTCTCTCCCAAAAAAATTCTGAATATCACTGATGTTCATAAAAAAAAAAAAAAAAATAGGATAACTATCAACTTCAAACACCACAATAGTGTACCACTAAAGAATATGTGTATACACTGAAGAATAAGTTTATTAAAAATATTATGTCATAGTCAAACTAAGCATTTTACTAAATGACAATTAGTCAAATAAGTTCATTTTTTATTCAATTTCACTACCAGTCTAGACATTTAGTTAAATGATTTTAAGAAATTAAAAAATATAACGATATTATCTATTAATTATTAGGTACTAATTAATTTATATATTATATAAAAAAAAACCATTAGTGATGATAGTGAAATTATACAAAAATGTAATTTAATAAAATGTCTGATTTGACTATATGCCTATCACATATACACTATTCATAAAACTATAGTAAATACAAAATATTATCTAATTCTGTTGTAGAACAAAGAAGAAAGTCAAATGGAGGTGGAGGAGGACCAGGAGGTCCGGCTAATTTCATTTGAATAAAAAAAAAAAAAAGTCGTTTTAGTTTTTTTTTTTTTACATCCTACCTACATTCATCATGGATCATTAAAAAAAAAAAATTCTACCTATAAAAATTACAAAATTTTATAGTACCTGTTCTTATTATACGTTGACTAGTTGGTTGTGAATGAGTTGCTGGTTGAAGCAGGCAGATATGCTAGCCAGCATAACGTATGCAGACATGCACTAATAAATAAATACACTTTTTTAAATCTGCTTCCTCAGGGTTATAGGACCTGAAAATGTAGGTGAATTATGTTAATGAGTAAGTCAAAGACAAATGTGTCAAAAATTGTAACTCTCAGTGTATACCAATAAAGTTCTCGCCGAAAAGAGTATAACATTGTTAATAATACTTACCTATACATTGTGCTAATTCAATTATTGCATTGAAATGTCTAGTCCATAGTAAAGTTGCCTATAATCACATCGGTTGGAGTTGGAAATTTATAATTTATTGCCCAAAATATATTTTATTTCGACAAAACAATTTCAATGAAAAAAAATAATAATAATAATAAAATAAAAATATCACACGTGCAGGCTACAATTAATATTTCATTAACAACCAGATTACCAGAAACCACTATTAAACAAATTTAAATTTAAAAAGTAAACATACCTTGACGAAATGAGAGGTATTATAGGTTATTATATTAAATATAATATAATATTATAAGTCTATACCATTACAATTAACTAAATATTTTGATTTTTGATAATCACAATGTAGGTACACTATAAAAATAATTTGAGCATAGCGACTGTCAGTGAAATATTCAATTATCACGTACCTATAACATAGAGTAATACTACTACTATATAATAATAGTACTCTATGACCTATAATGTATAAACTTACTATAAATGTATAATAATATAATATTATTTTCGAAAATTTTAAATTACATATTGGTACCACTGTATAGATTATAATGTTCAAACCACGAATTAAAATAATATACTGGATACCCAACGAGAGGTGATAAGGAGCTCCCAAAGTGACTTTTCATGTACAAAGGACTACTAGCGCTTCAAGGGAATTCAAAATATACTAATGTCGTTGTAATCAGGAATTGAATTATATAATATATATATTTCCTAGAAGTTTTATTAATTAATTTAATTCGTGGAATTTAAACGTTGACGGTAAATTATCTTGAAAAAAGTCGCCACTAATATGATTACAAGTGCTATGTGTAGTTTGCAACAGCTGTTTTAGCGAGTCAATTTGGGTCCCAGAAAAATGGTTGTTTGTATAGGTCGTTGGGTATCCACTATATTTTAATTCGTGGTTCAAACCACGGACTAAGCTGATATTATCCATGAACTCAACGTTTATAGATTATTCAAAATTTGAACTTCAAATGCTAATAAAAAAAAATTGTGCCTATGTATTATTATAATTTTTTAATCACTATAAGAATAACATATGAGGAACTTTGTATAAAATTTACAAGTATTTTGATAGGGCCAAAAAGATTTTATCGACACATAAAAAAACAATTTTCAGAAAAATTGAAAATGTCAGTTGTCTATAAATAGCTCAAAAAAAGTCAAAATATTTTGAAAATTAAATCACGTAAAGAAAACGCTAATCTAAATAACTGGTAAAATTTTCAAGTATCTACGACTTATAGTTTTTGAAAAAAAAAAATATTTAAAATCGTTTGAGGATAAATCGTTATCGTTACGCTATTTCGTTAAAATTTAAAATTCAAACGCACTTAAAATTTTTCCTATAATGATGCTTCGAGTTTTCTCTATAACTACTTGAAGGAAAACTTATGGAAAACTTAGTGTTGTATTTTTAATCCTTAGTTATAAACACAAAAAATTTTATGATTTTTCAACTTCAAATAATTTGTAAATATTCATGCTTTTGACGAATTTTTGTAAATATTTGAACTTCAAATGCTAATAAAAAAAAATTGTGCCTATGTATTCTTATAAGTTTAAAAGTACTTAATTACAAAAATATAAATGAAATTTAATAAAATTTAATGAAATATTTATTTTTTTTTTAATATCTATAGACGGTATTGTCGATGGCGATTTTATTGTTGAAATTAAATGTCCATTTGGAGTAAAAGACACTAAGACATTTTTAGAAGCTATAAACAGTAAAAAGGTGTGTAGTAAAATAATTATTTTATAATTGAAATATATGGGATCAACGTAAAATAATATGTAAAATGTTCTTATTGCAATACTTATTTAATTTCAGTTATCCTTCTGTCGTCTTAGTAACAAAGGGAAAATGGAATTGAAATTAGATCACAATTATTACTACCAAGTTCAGGGACAGATGAAAATCTCCAAACGAAATTTTGCTATTTTGTTGTTTATTCGGAAAATTGGATAGAAATTCAAACTATTAGTTTCGATGATTCTTTTTGGAGCGAAAAAATGATTGAAAAGTTAAAAGTGTAATTTAACTTGAATTTTTAGATTTATGTAGTAATTGGATTTCGATGTAAATATATAAATACAACAAATTTTATTTTCAGTTTTTATACAGAATGCTTACTTCCAGAAATTGTCAATCCCCAGTACGGGAAAAGATTGTTGGTTGATGATATTATAGACCCTGAACATATTTTGGAAAATATAAAAAAAAAAAAATCAAAAATATTAAAGTAACAATATTATACTAATTATATTTAATTAATAACTAGATAGATTGTCATTTGTCAATATAATTATACAATAAATAATTTAAAAAATTTTGAATGCATATTAATGCCATCTGTGTTCTGTAATTATTTTTTCATATCTTGAATTGGCTTCAATAGGACATAAGTTTTATATTATAATCAATCAATAATTAAATAAATTATCTGTGATAGATGTATTTATACTAATAAATTAATATAATATATACAAAATTTGGCTTTATAGTTTCTATAAACACTTTATATAATTAAGGATTTAAGTCACTTATTATTTAAATTATTATAAGTTCTCGAATTATGTAATTAAGTTATGCATTAATTACGTAGTTGGTTAATTTATTCAACTGGCTTTTATTTATTCGTATGTACCTAAGGTATTTTTCGTCACCTATATAGATTTAAATTTCATATTTTATTTTTATGTTCAACATTGATAAAATTAATTTTATAGTACAATTTTCTTTAAGCTTAAAAAAAGAATTATTCAAATCAAATTATAAAAGTGTTATGTGAGTTTATGTAAAATATGATGTGCAGAATAATAATAATATACGAAATATAAAATTCGATATCGGTTCTATGAAAAAAATAAAACAAGATTTAGATATTGTATTATTCTGTCATCAATATTTAATTGTTTTCGTATTGTGTATAATAATTATTTATAGACAGTGAGCGGCTCAGCCGTGATATGAAAACCAGTTTTGACCTATGGTGCGGTATGGCTGCAATAGTGCGCGGGGTGGTGGTATGAACGTTGTTCTCGAACGCTGCCGCTATACTAAGCAGAGCAGCACATGACGACTGTAAATTTCTAATTTCTTACAAAAACATGCTTTCGTACTTCCCATTTTCCTCAGCTCTCTTTAGTCGTAGAAACATAATTTTTTACCAAAATAATCCTGAGAAGTTCTTCTAGATAACTACGTTCCAGTTTTTTGATATCTATTTTTTTCTATTTTATATAATTTTTCAAAAATTTGAAAAAAAATGAAAATTTCAAATGCAAATATTATCGGTTTGAAAAAAAAATTTAAAAATCTGGAACGCAGTCACCTAGAAGAACTTCTCAGGATTATTTTGGTGAAAAAATTATGTTTCTACGACTAACGAGAGCTGAGGAAAATGGGAAGTACGAAAGCATGTTTTTACGGTCGAATTTCGGGTACCAGAACGGCCTCTTAAGAGGGTTACGTTAATTGGTATTTGGCATCAACGTATGCGTATCGTAAATGAAATAAAATAATTATGGTTAGGTACATCAATTGACTGGAGCTAGGTTATTAGGAATTAATTATTATTATAATTATTATTATTTATTTTAGCCTATGGGCAGCAAAAGCCTTAATCTGGCTCTGGTTGGAGGGTAAACTTGAATATATGGTTTTAATCTGGAGCTATATAGTATTTGTATGTTATTTTCAATGTTTGTTCCATATTTTGTAAAGTTTAAATTTATCTTGAATCAAGATTCACACAAGGCCAATTTAATATGAACTGTTGTTTGAATAAAGGCTTATAAGCATTATGTTTTCAATGTTGTTTCAACATTTAATGGTCAATTCTTCTTGAACATATGATTTTATTTCATTTCACATCTATACAACATTCAATAAAGATTAATATACTTCTAATTTCATCTAAAATCAATATTTAAATAATGTTCAATGTTTAAAAATGCATCTTTATTCAGCCTTGATTTAATATTGACTTGCTATGTGGGAAAGACTACAAATAATAAATTAATTAAAAAGGAGATTGTACTAGACGTATTCTGCTGTGATACTCCAGCTAAAGCTTTTGTTTTGAAAACTAAATATCATAGTGGATATTTTTCTTGTCCCCGTTGCCACACTGAAGGTATATATTATAAACATAAAGTATGTTTTCCTGAATTGAATTTCCCAAAAAGAACACATGATAACTTCAAAAACAAAGACCAAAAAGAATATCATGTAGGCGATTCAATGTCAATTCTTCTTGACTTGCCAAATATAGACATAATCAAAGTATTTTCAATTGATTACATGCACAATTTGTGTTTAGGTATACAAAGACAATTATTACATTTGTGGCTAAATAAGGGTCCATTAACTGTTCGAATACCAGGCTTTAAAAATAATATTATAAGTGAATATTTATTTTCATTCAAGAATATGGTACCCTGTGATTTTCAACGTAAACCACGTGGATTAAATGAACTCAATAGATGGAAAGCCATAGAGTTTAGACTTTTTATGATTTATACTGGTCCCATAGTCTTAAAATTTATTTTAGATGACAAATGTTATTTAAACTTTTTATGCCTGAATGTGTCAAAATTTATTTTATTAGGTAAACATAAACAGTATACTAGCCAACTTACAAACTATACTAAATCACTTATTAATTACTTTATTGAACAATTTATCATTATTTATGGAAAAGAATGGATGTCCCACAATATGCATTGCTTACAGCATATTCATGAAGATTTTATTAATTTTAATTCATTAGATAATTGTTCAGCGTTTCCCTTTGAGGATTATATGAAGGTTTTAAAAAAAATTGTTAGAAAATAAGACAACCACTGCAACAAATTGTAAAACGTTAAACTGAAAGTATCATATTTAACACCCCAATAATTTTAAATATCAAAAATTCTGAAAAATATCAATTTAAACAACAGCATACTTCTGGACCTATGATAAATAACTGTTCTGAACCTCAATATAAAAAAAATATTTTTAATACAATTGTAATAAATACCTACTAATAATAATGCAGACTGTTTTATTGGAACTTTTCTTGGTGATATTGTCAAAGTTGTAAATATATGTACCTACAAATACATCAAATGACCATGTAATTTTGGGTTTACGTTATATTTTAACCAAAGTTCCCTTTTATCTAAAACCAATCGATAGCTCTATGATTACAATCATAGTATATATACAACATATATATTGTTAGTAATTTAGATTTACAGTATGAAATGTATAATATTAATAGTATTAAAGTAAAATATATGGTGTTAAAAATTAAAGATATGTCCATTGCATTACCTATATATGATACTTATGTTGTAGAACATGAATAAATACATATTATTTTTTTTATTTCATTTAAAAGTTATATTATTATTATGAAAGTATAATTAATTAGTTAATTACTTTGGTATAACTATAGGTACCAATAAATCCATTTACCTAGTTTTTTTATAATAGCTATTAAAAAGAAATTTAACTACTTTTGATATAAAAACATTTATTATGACTTAAATTATAATTACAATAGTAGGTATTTAAAATAAAAATACCAAATATTTTCTTTAAATGAGATAAGATATCCTAATGTACCTATATATACGTTTCAAAATTATATCTTATTTAAAATTAAGTTCTTTAATATAATTATATTATGTTTCATATCAATTACTAGGTATTGTATATTGTGTATATATTTTTTATTTATATCCTGTATTATAATTGTATTAATAATTAATTTAATGTATATAATATACTAGCTATAACATATATTATAATAAATGTATTAAGTCCTTTGAAATGACCTATTGTTTTATTCTTTATCTAAAATGTTTACTGAATAAACATTATGTATATAATATTATTATACCTATAAAATGCTTTTATTATAAATTTTGTTGTTGTATATTTTGTATATATATTATGCAGAAGTAAAATAAGTGTATGTATATATTTAAAAGTGAACAATATGGAAATTGTCATTGTGAATTAAGTTGAACTTCAATAATTAGAAAAAAAAATATAAAAGTTTGGCTATAATATATTTTTTGTTTATGTAAACTTCGATTAATGTTTATATTAAGCCACAACAAAAAAAAATATTTAGATATTTAGTATTTAAGGTTCCTAAACGTTGAAACATGAACAAAATAATAATGTTAAATTTAACATTGATTTATAAACCTACAATTTATTAGTAAAATAATTAAAGAGAAATTAAATACAAATTTATACTTAAACAACAGTATTTAAATGTTTATATCATAATTTATATAAAACATATTTTAATGTTTATTAAGCCAAAAAAAATAAATATTTAGTATTTAAGGTAGCTAAACATTGAAACGTGAACAAAATGATAATGGTTATTTAAACATTAACTTTTAAATATTATATTTAATGATTAATGTCAAACTTTAAAATAGAAATCTAATACAAGATTAAGTTAAGTGTTGAATTTTAAATATTTCATTTTTAAACATTCAAAGAAATGTTAAATTAGCTTTATATTAATAGATAGTTATTTTTAACCTTTATTAAATATTAATTAAAACATTAGGTAATATTTAAATATTTAATTATTAATGTATTTAAATGATACATTTAATGTTTAAAATTACAAAATGTTTATTGGTTAGATATGTCTAAAGGTGGTTACACACGGAGCGGTTTAAGGCGGGTTTCCACTATACACGTACGCGTGTACGTGCATAAAAATTCTCCGCTGTGATTGGTTGGTGTACATGGTAAGCGTTTGGTATATCAAAATGTTTATACGTTCTTACCGCACGATAAACCATGTTACCGTGTTGTTGAACATAGCTGAATATTTTTCGTGTACACGGCTCACCATTGTGATAAGGAGATGATAAAGTAACTGATAATTGATTTCCATATACCTATTTTTGGAAGGGGAAAAACTGAAAACTGAAATTTATAAAATTATGATAATGGCAAAAAAATAGTTACTTAAAAAATATTTTTTTTATTTTAGCTTCAACCGTATCAGCATATCCAGGACCTTTAACATCAAAACCATCATTATTCTCAGACTTATTAACTGAAATTGAAATTGAAGAACTAAATGTATCACCTTCAAACCTCTCAGAAAACTGATTTTTCTGATGATGTTAATGATGTATATAGAATATTTAATTTGCACCACACTTTCAATAATATTCAATTTATCAACAAAATAAAATTATCAAAAAAGACTTAATTTCATCATTAAGCTATAAGTATAAAAAAGTTAAGTAAGCTAGGCATTATAAGTATGTAGCGAAGTGTAATAGGTAGGTGTAAATAAATACTTTTACTGTTTGCAAATTACAACTATATTACAAAAGCTAACAAATTTAAGCGAGAGACGGCGAGACAAAACGCGTAGACTGGCTGACGAATGACAGACTGTACAGAGCGATGATCTTGCGCTTATATAGGCTGTCGAATCTTCTAGAGGCGGTGGCGGCAGTGCGAACCTTCCAGAACATTACCGAAGACGCGCGGCGCGGCCCTCGAGCATTCTAGAGCATTCGACCGCCACACCACCCACCTGCGGAGTGAAATTAGCTGGGGTCAAAAATGTCCGGGAATCTTACTTGGCGGCCTGAGCGAGTTGTTCGTACTGGCTGTGTCGGTGGATCGGTTTTAGGCGGTTGTTGTTGATTGGGCTTATTTGGGGCCGTCGCTGGTAGAGCATGGGCCTGGCCATCAATTGTGAATTCGTTCGCCGGGAGATAGGTGGGTTTTACTCTATCAACTGTAACCGTAACTGGTTGATTACGAACTTTTATTGTAAAAGTCTTGTCATTACGGTCAAGTACTTCGTAGCCCATCAACTCAGTCCACGAATCCTTGGCGTGGGTCATGATAGCTGCCTTTAGTTGTCTATGCATTCGTTCGATGAATCCGTAGCAGGATGCCAACTGGTAGTGGGGCGGAGCGTAAAACCAAAACGTTTTACCAAAGTTTTCAAAGTTACTGAAACAAACTGAGTACCACGGTCAGTTGTAACGTATTGAGGTACCCCGAAGCGTGAGATCCAGCAATTGAGGAAACCCTTAGTGACATCATCTGCCGTTATACGTTCGAGTGGGTACACCTCCGACCAACGTGTACAGCGGTCGATTACCGTCAGGCAGTACCTAAAGGACTGGGATGGCGGTAGTGGACCGATAATATTGACATGCACATGTTTGAATCGGCGTGAAGGTGTTTCAAAGTTTCCCAGTGGGGCTGAGACGTGTCGGCTTATTTTCGATCGCTGGCAGGGGACGCAGGCACGTGCCCAAGAATGGCAATCCCTTTTCATTGCTGGCCACACAAATCGTTCTAAGCGAGCTGTTGCGCGTGCACCGGAGTGACTAAGGTTGTGTAACTGATCAAATGCTTGATGCCAGAATTGCTGAGGCAAAAATGGTCGTGGGCGTCCCGTTGACGTGTCGCAATAAATATAAGCCGAAGATCCAGTCACTAGTACCTTCTCCAAATGAAGAGATGAACTTTTGTCAATAAAATGTTTGAGTTCATCATCCGAGTCCTGAGATACAGCAAGAGCTTGGTAGTCTAGCGGGAGAGACATAGCTTCAATGCGTGACATGGTATCGGCGACGATGTTTTGTTCACCTTTTACGTGTTGAATGTCAGTGGTGAATTCGGAGATGAATGTTAATTGGTTGAGTTGCGTAGGAGGTATCTTTTCTCTGCGTTGAGTGAAAGCATATATGAGTGGCTTATGATCGGTGAAAATGGTACATGGTTGTGCTTCGACTATGTGCCTGAAGTACTTCACTGATTCATAGATGGCGAGCAATTAACGGTAATAAACAGGCCACGCACCTTGTTTTACCGACATTTTCTTTGAGAAAAAAGCTATTGGTTGCCAGTTGTCATCGACTAGTTGCTGCAGACATGCCCCGATAGATTGACTGGATGAGTCAGTAAAAAGTCCGAGGCGTGCGCCCGGATGAGGGTGTGCTAAGAGTGTAGCGCTCGCAAGATTTTCTTTGCATGCGGTGAACGCTTCTTCCAACTCCGGAGTCCACTGTACAGATTGGGAACCTTTTGCCCTCGGTCCTTTGAGAATGTCGTGGAGTGGTGCTTGTAGGTCAGCAGCCTTGGGAATAAACCAGGCGTAATCCCTGCACCGATTTTGGCAATGGATACTGCCGTAGGGCATCGACGCGATCCGGTGGCGGGTGGGTGCCTTCAGAAGACACTAGGTATCCGAGAAACTTTACCTTAGTAGTACCCAAAACACATTTTTTTGAATTAACAATAACATCATAGTCAGAAAGTTTTCCGAATAGGACGAGTAAATGCTGTTTGTGGCCCTCCTCTGATTTTGAGAAAACCAAAATGTCATCAATATATGCGTAACAGAAGTCCAACCCATTGGTAACTTCGTCTATGAAGCGCTGAAAAGTTTGTCCCGCATTTCGCAATCCGAATGTCATAAAAGGGAATTCGAAAAGTCTGAATGGGGTAGTAATGGCTGTTTTACATATATCGTCCGTATTAACAGGTATTTGATGGTAAGCCTTTACCAGATCAATTGTGGAAAATATCGTGCAGTTAGCCAGATTGTGCGAGAAATCATGGATGTGTCTGACTGGATAGGAATCTGGTATAGTTCGGGCGTTCAGTGCACGGGTAGAACACGATTCCGCACGTTCATTGTTCTATATTATCTTTTTTTTTCTACCCAACTCCGTATTATATTCGAATGCGACGTTGCCATATAACGAATACGATTCCGCACGTTTGTTTTTGTAACATGAGATTGATACAATTAGTGCATATTATTTAGGGACTTGAACTTTTCCACCTATTTACCACGACATTTTAAGTTCAAACTAATTGAAAATAAGATAAGTCGGGTCTTTTGATAAAGTCGGTAAAGATAACAATATACATTAAATTACATGTGTTATATATGTCAACCAGCATAATTTATCGAGCATCCGAGTCTATATGATTTGATTAATATTTATTATGCGACCTAACATTATAACGATAATCTCGTAATGACGAGATTATTTTGATAAATTACCTATAATATAGTTGTTGGTTGGTGTTGTCAATATAGCGATCGTAAAATATACCAGTCTAGTTAGAACGAATTTTACGATACGAATTTTTTACGGTGTAAAATTTATAAGTTAATTAATAAACATGGAGAATAAATTGGAGATAATAAAATCTGAAAAGGGCAACGATTTAGCGTTGGTAAATACATGTAAATATCGGCATATTCGTCAATGAAATGACGGAAAAGTGAAATGGAGGTGCGTACATAAAACATGTACTGCAAGTATTTTAACTGACTCGAAACACACAATTCTATTGGAAATACTGGGAGAACACAACCATATATTAGATACTGTAGAAAAAATCCAGCGTCAAATTTTGCGAGAAAATTGTAATAGAAAAGCTAATGACACGATTTCAGTAAGACCTTCAAAAATTATAAGAACTGAGCTTCTAAAAGCGGATTATGAAGTACCTCATAATTATATTAAATCTGTTCGAAAAAGTATGTATGATTTACGTCGAAAAGAATACCCAACATTTCCTCAGTCATTAAATAGTGCTATCACACAACTTAAAGAAATGCAAAACGAAGATCGCTTTAGATTTAAAAACGAAAAGTTTATTCATGTTTCTGAAAATCAAAACTTCATTTGTATTACGACGAGAACAAATATTAATTTACTCACACAGTGTGATGATATATTTATAGATGGCACATTTGAATACGCTCCTAAACATTTTTTACAACTTTATACAATCCATGGATTTAAAAATGGTTTTTATATACCACTTGTATATTTCTTTTTACCCGATAAATGTGAAGAAACTTACATTCAAATGTGGACATTTTTAAAAAAAACATATAATAATAATAAATAATTTATTCAGCAATAATTGTTTGAAACAGAAGAAATGTACATATTTGTGATTAAATTGCTACGCACAACACTAAGGATAAGTTCCTTGTTTTGAAGGGCGTGAGTCTCTAAGAGATTAAAAGAAAAAATAATTAATTAAATGTACGAATATAATAGTAAAATAGAATGAAGAATATAATTATAAATACAGTACGGCGATAGTAGTTATAAAAAAAGAAAAATATTATATGAGCAAAGTAGGATAGTATACAACGAGGTATAATACAATAAATAAATAATTTTACAATTTTAGATAAGATACGATCATATAGCTTGTTCATTGTGTAATAACCATCTCTTTACAAGAAACTTAAAGTTTTTAAAATTATCAGAATTTGTTATAATAGGAGGGAGCCTTTAATATGTTTTGAATATTTATCCATTAGACTATGTATCCACACATTACATGTGGATTTTGAAAAAGCTGCACATGAAGCCGCGAAAACTATGTTTCCTGGAATATCTATCAATGGGTGTAGATTCCATTTAGGTCAGGCATGGTGGCGTAAGGTAATTAAATAATATTATTACTTAATTTTTATATTTCACGTGAGACATAATATACGTAATATCACATAAATTTGATATTTAGATTCAAGAACACAATATTTTAAGAACTTCATATATGATTGATGGAGATGAATTAGGCATTTGGTTAAAATCATTTTTTGGATTACCGTTTCTCCCAGTGGAAAAGGTTGAAGAAGGCTTTTTAGAATTCATGAGTACGTGTCCAAACGAAAATGAAGGCTATATATTTTCTGATTACATACTTAAGTCGTACATAGAATCTGGTTGTTTATTCCCCCCTGAATTATGGGCAAGTGAACCTTCATTTAGTCCAAGGTAACTTACATTTTATTTTTTATAATACATTTTATTTAGGGATACTGAAAAAAATTGTTTTGTTAGAACCACGAATGGAGCAGAAAGTTTTCATAAAATGTACAACGGACAATTTCACAGTGATCACCCACCAACGCATGTAGTAATATCTGTACTAATGGAAATACAAGCCGAAACTATGACAAAAATTAATTCAATTGCTAGAAACGTGCACAGTAAAATGGGATCATCCGATTTAAAACGTATATGTAACGTTATAGAACATTTTAATAATTATAAAACGCATAAAAATATTATAAAATATTTAACATCTATTGGGTTTATGTACCAAAGGAAAAAATTATATTAAATTATTTTACATCATATTTTTGTTTTGTAATGACGGCTCATTATAGGTAAATGAGATAACTTTTTTTATTAATATTATATTTCTTAACATCATAATATTTAAATATATATAATAAACCGTTTGTAATAAATTTGACAACGTTGCACCCAATTCTTATTGTATTCCTATGAACAATAAAGTGTGCGGAATCGTGTTAAAAAAAAAAAAAACGCGCGGAATCGTATTTCTCCCCAGTGCACGGTAATCACCGCAAGGACGCCAGCTGTTCTCCCCTTTCGGTGCTAAATGTAATTGTGAAGACCACGGACTGCTCGAAGGTCTAGCGGTACCTACTTTGATCATTTCCGCGAATTCCTGCTTGGCAATTTTCAGTCTACCTGGAGCTAAGCGGCGTGGGCGGCAAGCTATTGGCTGTCCTAGTGACGTCAGGATATGGTGAACCGTTTGGTGCTTTATTGCTCCGGGTAATCCGGCGGGAAGTGTAATGTCCGGAAACTCCGCGAGAATTGCAGACCAAGGGGAAGTGTTGGCAACGGATTTTATGCTACATTGACTTACAGAGGACACATTACCACCTACAGCCAAGCCTGTAACGCCATCGAGAAGACGTTTGGTACGGCAGTCCGGCAGCAAGTGGTAATATGCCATGAAGTCAGAACCAATGATAGGAATACTCACGTCGGCGACAATAAACCTCCATGGGAAACTGCGTCGAAGTCCTAAGTTCAAATTGAGATGGAGCGTCCCGAAAATTTTTATGGTACTGTTGTTGGCCGCGCTGAGGTCGTAATCAGTGGCTTGTCGTCTATCCCGTAGTAGCCGTCGTGGGTAACAAGATAAGTCGGAGCCGGAGTCGATCAAAAACTGTTGTTTTGTTATTTGATCTGTAACACCGCCTGTTTGTACAAACCTGTATATACTTGTAAATGTTGTACTAAGTGCACAAAATATTTGTTTACTACACGTGCAAGTTTAAGTGTAATTTATTTGTACTGTTAATCACATTTAATATCATATTCAAAATTTATAAAGTATAAATTATAAAATTTTGTTAAAAATGCTCTAGTCGTGGTAGTCGAAAAGCCAACAGCCCAGGAAAATTGCATTTTTTTGGGTAATTAAAAACTAACAATGCATGATTAAACATTTATTAAGTTAATGAAAATATAATTTAAGAACATCATTTTTATAAAATAGATTTCCTTCTGATGAGGAAAAAAAGCAAATATGGGTTAAAGCTATAAAAAGAGAAAACTTTATTCCTACACGTTATAGCAAAGTTTGTAGTAAGCACTTTACAAACAATGACTTTTCCCAAGGATACTTTAGGAAGTTATTGAAAGAAACGTCAGTACCTAGTATCTTTAATAATAGCAATCCTGTAAGTAAAAGAAAGTTGACATATGGTGATCATAATTATACAAAATTATTAGATCAGACCACTGATCACACAAATCACCACCTCCAAATCGTATTGTGGAAACGCTAAACGTACAAATAAAATTTTTTCTCTATTGTCATCTTGATTACTAATTTATGCTTGTGTTTAATAATATTATGAACTCTGAATAAATTAGAATGTATTTTAAATTAGGCATTATTGTTTCATGGCAACAAACAAAGGACAGACAGACTAATAGCAACTATCTATAAAAAATAAACATAGTATTAATTAAATGAAATGTACATTTTTAATATTGCATACTTAATAAATTAGTATGTTTAATTAATATTAAAAATTATATATATATATATTTTATTTTATTGAATATAATTTAATTAATTTTTGGTTTCTTATTTCAAAAATATTATACAAAAAGGATTAATTCAAGAAACTGGAAACACATAAATTCATTTTAACTGATAATTTATTGATAGTTTTACAATATTGAAAAGAACTGTTATATAACAAAGATAATTAATCTTAAGCTTAACTTAAATGCAAAATTAAGATTAAATCTATATCTACTATATCTATATCTACTAAGTAGATATAGTTAATTTTATTAGTTCTTGGTTCAATGCCTTGCTTTTTTGATACCAGCTACTATATAAGACATAGACACTATAGAATATACAGTTAATTTTATTAGTACTCGGTTCGATACCTTTGATACCAGTAACTTTAAGGCATCTTTCAGTTTTTTGATTAAATAATTCTTTACAATTTTTTTTTTGAACTATCTTTGGTGTGGTTTTTTAAATTATTATTTTCATTAAAATGGAAGACACTAAATATTTTAACTGTCTTGAACATTTCCTTGAAAATTCAAGTGCGAGTATAGTGAATAATACTTCTATTCAAGGAGAAACTAGTGATTTGAATTGTTTTACTAAACGTTTGTCAAAATTAGGTTTTGGTTGTATCGTGGCAAAGTCTATAAAATATGAAGGTAATTTAGCAGAATATAATAGTATAGCCAAGGTATTTAATAATCATCCCACTTACATTTGCGATTTTCAACGAGAACAAGCATGGTTGAGATGGACTAATAAACAAGGCAATCTTCACGTAAAAGATGATCGTGGTCAGATACTAACACTTTGGAGAAGTATAGCTCAAAGTAATGACGATACTAAATTTACGGAATCAGTTGAAAAAATGAAATTAACAGACGCTTGGTTAAGAAATCCAAAAGCACAACAATATTTTATTAGAACTTGGCTTTCTGTTGCAGAAAAGTGGACTAATCGATTTTTTAAAGACGAATATGATATTAAGATTTCAACAAATAACGGAGTAGAGACACAAAATAAAGTTATAAAGAGCTTTTACTTAAAATTAACAAGTGACAAGTCTTTAAATAGTACTATAGAAACCATAATTGATCAATTTTTACCAGAATCCTTAAAAAATATCATTTAAAAAATTTAAAACTTACAGGAGAGTATAAAAAAATGTCTAATGTTATACCTAATTTTTTACACAGAAGACCTGAACCATTTGTTAAACATATTTATAACAGACTTTCTACTGCTCAAAACATATATTCTGAAAACAAAATAAAAAAGTTAGAATTGGAACACACATTTCATGTAAAGAGTGAAGATGGAACTTGTGTTTACACAATCAATTTCCTGATACCAAATTGTACCTGTATTCATTATACTAAATTCCATTAGCTATGTAAATATTTATGTGCAATATTTCTATACATTCCAGGGTATTCATTTGATGATTTACCTGAAAAATTTTTGAATAATCCTTTCATATCAACTGATCCTCGTTATTCTATAACAAATGTACATAGTAAAGAAATATTAACAAAATCACCTGTTCATGTATTAGAAAAGGAAAATGCTTCACAAATAAATAATACAGACCTAAATAACCAACAAAGAAATGTCCAACATAATCCAATTCCAGACAATGAAAATCTTCCAGAACAAATTCGAGAAACACTAAAAAAATTCTTAGATTTAACATACATAGTTAATTCAAATAGCAACTCAAAAGAATTGTCTGAACAGCTTAATATTTTAAATAGTGTTCATACAAAAATCAATTCAATGACAAACAAAGAAGATGGTTTGTCATTATTACCTACAAACAGGGGCGGCTTAAGGCGTAGGCGACGTAGGCACAAGCCTACGGCGGCATTAAAAACATTATTTTAAAAGGCGGCATTTTTTGACATCAATATTAAAACAATTTGAAATATATAAAAAAAACTAAAATGTATATTATTATTTTAAGATTTATTTTTAACATTGTATTATCGTTCTTTCGCACATATTATGAAATATCATTCATTATGTACGACAATTATTATTGTGACGCAATGTTAGTTAGTGTTACATATTATACCTATTTGACTATTTTTAGTACAGTAGAATTGTTTGGCGACAGACACAGACATGCAGTGATAAACTTTTATCTTTATACACGTACAAAACGAAACCTTTTAATAATATATTGTAGGCAAATAATTTAAACGTATTACTGAGGAATAGCTATCGCTCATTCCCCATTCACTCCAGTGTAAGCTACTAAGCTGATAACACACTAGGCGATTCGAACGCGCGCGTCCGCGTTTTTAAAACGTCGCGATTGTAAATCGCGGACGCGCACTCCTTACACATTACACGCGTGTCAAGTCGCGCCGCGCTTTCACACTGGACGATTTGTGTGCGTTTTTTCAAAATAAAAAGCACGCCAAATGTTATTTGAACCATTCAATTCTTTGTACTTTGTCGTATTCTAGGTTAGTACTGCTGTTACCGCCCGTTGTGCATGACTGCTGTTCAATTTGTACTGAACTTAAAAATTCATTTTATTTTGTTACGTCTATTTTATTTTTTAATATGGAAGCATTTGATGATATTGAAGTCGCATGTATTATTTATGCATTATATGAGGAACATGAAGTCAGCAAGAAACAAAAAAAGAGACAAAATTAAAAGACGACATTGGGTCCATCCTTTAAATTTAAAAAGACCAGAAAATGGTCAGTTCCAGGTGACATTTATGACCCTTCGTAGTTATCCAGAAGAATTCATAAAATATTATCGAATGTCGATAAGATCTTTTGATGAGCTGGTAAGTAAATATATAAGATTTACATATTATTTTATAAAACAATGTACTTACAATGTTTTTTAGTATAAAACTGTGAAATGTATAAAATTATACAGTTTTTAATATTATAATAAAGTTATTTCGGTTTTTCTTATTTTTTTATTTGTTTTTTATATAAACAAATATATGATTTATGATAGGTAATATTACACAAAATAATAATTAATTTTATTTAAATTTATTAAGATATCGCTGGTTAGACAAAAATTGTCAAAACAGCACACTGGTTTGCGTATGAAGAACGTCTTACAGTGACACTGAGGTAGGTATTTCAAAAATAAAAATAAAAAATGTAGAAATAAGTATTTGTTTTATTTATTAATTGCAATGTTTATACAAATCATGGTGTATTATTGAAATTATTGTACGGAGAACTAGGCAGAGGGTAATTGTTTGTATAGCGATGAGCATGATGTGTAGGAAGTGTAGAAACATTTTGAGTAACAGGAGAAGACATGTGTGAAAAATGGTCATAATGATAATTTTGTTTATTAGTTGAATTAATTGCAGGAGAAGAAGGTTGCGGAAAGTTACTGGATTCATCATGTAGAATTGGAGAAGAACTAATAGTAGAATTTATAATAGCTGTAGGCACGTTTTGTGAATCGTTGGTATGGTAATATCCAGGAGAAGAAAGATGTTGCTGAGAAAAGTATGAGTTGGGTTGATTAATTGGGGTATAAGGATAGAAACGAGGGATAGCAGATGTGTTATGTTTAACTCGTTGAATAGCATTTAAAAATTCAATATACACCATTGATTTTTGGTCTTCTGTTAACGAATTAATTTGAGGGAGTAACGACAATAAAAAATACTTTTCCGGGTCTTCTGGTGTTTGTTTCCTGTTTTCTAAAATTTTTAATAACGAGGGTCCAAAATTTGATGGGGGAGTCTTCTTCAGGGTTTTTTTTTTCGTGGCTGTTGCTCCTCCACATCGATGTCGTCCTTTATTTCTTCAACACTTATATTTTTTCCTACAGTTAAACCCACGTCTTCGGTTTCTCCATCCTGTTCCTCAGAATCCTCATCATCACTCTGCTCTACATTACTTTCGATCCTACGAATTAAATAACTTTATATTATTTATCATTTATATGTATACATCAATTACATTTGATGATATATGTATAGTTATATATAGTTATTTATTATTATTATATTGTTACTAAGGTACGGATTTGAATGAAAATTACATTTTATATAAATTAAAGAGAATTTTTTAGTGAATTTTTAAAAAAATGTCTGTTATTAGTCATTAAATCGTATTTTCTTGTTTTTTAGAGCATTCAAATTTGTTTCCTAATTAATTAATACAATAGGTAAATCTAAAATAATATTAACCCGATTTTGTTTTTTTTATTGAAATGTCAGTAAACAAAATTTGGATCCCCCAAAGAACTTGAAAATTTAATATAAGGTATCTTATAAATTGTTCTTATACAGTTAAAAAAAAATCAAAACCGTTAGTCACATTTATTTTTTTTATAAACGTTTAATGTTCAAATTTTTACGAAAAAAGAAACTTGAAATATACGCTAGACACTAGTATAATTGTTTGATTTTTTTGTTTTTAAGTAAAATCTAGAAAATGTAATATAAGGTTCTTTATAACTTATAACTCGTTATAAATAGACTATAAATAGCCTTAAAATAAGCGAAATATTTTGAAAATTAAATTATGTAAAGGAAATGCCAATCTAAATAACTGGTGAAATTTTCATGTACATACGACTTTTACTTTTTAATTTATAATAAACATACAAATTAATAATATATGAAATACTAGGGAGGTCCTTATTTTTGATCTTTGAAATTGTTGATATAGAAATCCCTTACTTTTTTCATTGTTATAAGAAAATAATACAACATTTTAAATTTTTGTTTACCGAATTGATAATTTGTAGTTATTTAAATATATTTTTCGAACGGATTGAAATAATATGAAAAAATTATTTTATATAAAAATTATATAAAATGTTTATTGAATCCTTCATTGCATTATTTGAGTCAGATTTTTTAAATAATATAAATAATTATAAGTTAAAAAAACGGTAATTTGCAATTAAATACATAAAACAAATATGGTTATATGCTAATAAATGCTAAATTAAAACATTTTTTAATAACATTTATACACTTAATAATTCAATATACATCAGAGAAAATAATTATTAATTATTTTTATACATTTGAACAATCTTGTACATAAAATCAAATTATTTACTAAATACAAGCATAATTATCGGAGATTACTTACATTCGATTTTGCATAGTTGGTGTTAAAAATCCTAATATATTTGCATATATATAAGGAGTTGATTTTTTAGATGCTTGTCCAGGTTTTGTAATACATTTACGGCGGAAACTATCTCGAAATGATTTCCATTTCTTTTGGAGTTCCAAGACTTTAAAAATGTAAATTAATATACCATTACTCATAACTAGGGCTAGGATTTATATGCATTTGCATGTTTTTTTCCTTAAGTCCAAATTTAATGGTTGTCAGATTTGTCCACGATTTGGCTTATTCTCGTTTAAATAGAACCAATTTATTTTTGCATATTTTTGCATATTTTGAACACAATGCATATATTGCATATTTATAGATTTTTGGAACTTTGACTTTTTTTAACTTAAATTTTCAAATTTTTATAATTTATTGTTAATTTTAAATGGTGTTTTTTTTCATAAAATCGATAATTTTTGGTTTATCCGTCGAATTATTGTAAATATAAAGTATAAATATTATCTATCTAAGAAATCGATATTGATTAACTCCAGGATAAATCGCATTATTTAAAATATGCACCAATAACCTCGTGTGATGTGGAAAGGAGTTTTAGTCAGTATAAATCTATTTTACGTTCAAATCGCTGGATGTTTGTATTTGAAAATTATTGAAACAACACATTATAGTAGCATGTAATAATGATATAATATAAACTAATATTCAATATTTTAATGTAATAATAATACAATTTTGAATTATGATAAATAATAATACTCTAGAAATAATAAAAATTTGTTTTTGCATATTTTTGCATATTTTGGTAAATAAAATGCATATTTTACAAATTTTTATTGCATATAAATCCTAGCCCTACTCATAACTAATTAAATTATTTAAAACATTTGTAAGATGCATTAAAAATCAAATCAAACCATTTTAATAGTACACAATATTATACTCTTAGAAATAACCGATATATTAAATACATTAACTTATTATTAAATTATTCACATTATCTAGTAGGTATATTATATTAAATGCATATTTAATTATTCAGATATTTGGCTACTGGAACTAACTTTTCTGCACTCCATTTCGACTTTTTAATGGGCGTGTCAACCATTGCAAAAATTGTACGTGAAACATGCGAAGTACTATGGATAATTCTGCAACCAAGAGAACTAGTTGTGCCAACAACAGAAGAATGGCTACATATATCTGAGGAATTTTACAGTCAAACCCAATTCCCAAACTGTGTGGGAGCTGTAGACGGGAAACACATCCGATTAGAATGTCCCCCAAAAAGTGGTACTTTATACTACAACTACAAGCATTTTTTCTCCTTAATCCTCATGGCCATATGTGATGCAAACTACTGCTTCACAATTATACATGTTGGATCTTTTGGGAAGGAAAGTAACTGTAATATTTTTAAAAAATCAGCATTTGGTAAAAAGTTATACGGTAATAAAACTAATTTTCCACAACCTAAATGTTTGCCAGAAGATGAAGGAGGTACTGCACAACCCTTTGTCCTAGTTGGTGACGAAGCGTTTGCTTTACACACTAATCTTTTACGCCCTTTCCCTGGAAGAAGCTTAAACGATAAAAGGCGTATATTTAATTACCGTCTTTCCAGAGCAAGGCAGAATATTGAATGCACGTTCGGTATTTTATCAAACAAATGGAGGGTTTTCCACAACGCGCTATTGGTAGAACCAGATTTCGCTGTAGTAATAACTAAAGCTTGTTGTGTTTTACACAATTTTATTAGGCGTAGAGATGGATACAACACTGAAGATACTCAAAATTGTGAAATGGAAGATGAAACAGAAAAAATTGGAGTAGGCAATTCTACCTCGGTGGCAAAAGAAATAAGAGACTATTTTGTCGACTATTTTAATGAGCCGGCTCATGAACTAAGTTGGCAAAACAAGGTAATAGGCTTGTAGGGTGTACAATAATATAATGTATCAACATATTTATTTATTCACGTAGGTATATAATATAATATTATTATCATTTTTTTTAAATTGTTATTTATGTATTAAGAATATCATATTGTGTACAAAAGCTTAAATAAAACGTAAAACATGATATATTTTATGCATACTTTTGTTCTTTTTAACTTTTTCTTCATATTCGTCGAACTTTTCTATGGAAGCTCTGGCCACCTTGGTCCAACTTACGTGCTTAGCATTTTTGTCGTGGTATAATTTATTTTCTATTCATTTAATATGTAATATTATGATGTGTGATGTTTTACAAGGTACATACAATATAAATACTCAAAATAACTTAGAAAGTTATATTTTAAATTTATTCAAAAAAACTATATATGTTGATGAAAACAACTTACCTATATTCCATATAGATTCCTCCTTCGACACCTCAATAATAAATAGTTCATTGTCAAACATTATATTTTTGACAAATTTAAAATGTTATTTAGGTAAATACTTTTAGTAGTTACTTTGTACTTAGAAACTTGGTAATTTTACTTAACTACTAATATTACTAGCTATAACTTAGTAATATAAGCAGACAAGCAGTATACGTCTCAAAATTACGACAGACGAATTATGAATGAACGTAAATAAACGCAGGCAATCGCGGCGTTTAAATCGTCCGTATGTATTGCAAAACCAGAAATGCATTGAAATAACATTGGGAAAATATTGTTTAATTATAGCTGAAAAACGCTGCCGAACGCTCAAAATTAAACATGCGCGATTCGGCGCGACCGAACGCGACCAGTCGCTATCGAACGCGCGTCTCATTTATGTGTGTACCCATATAAAACTGCATGTTTAATTTCGAGCGATTAATCGCGACGTTCGAAACGCCTAGTGTGCAATCCCCTCTAAGCTACTTTGACAGTTTGACGCCATCACAGGAACGAGTCTCGAGATTACTGCTAACAGGTAATAAACAGTATAATGATATTATTATGATTTCGTGATTTAATTATTAATAAGAATTATAATATAATAAATTATTTTGTAATATATAAAATAATAATAATAATAATAACAAAATTAAAACCAATAACTTCTAATAGTAATACCAATCTAACTATTTGATTTACGTGTAGACTACTCTACAGTGTAGAGTGTAGTGTTGTAACGTGTCCGCTTCAGCACTCGAAATAGAATTAGATGTATAATAAAGATACACAATTGTTTGTATTATTCAAAGTATTTATTTATTAAAACATAACAAACGTCTGTACTGGATTTAGAAGTACATACTCTCGTCGTCTCTCGTATTCGACTCCTCGAGTTTGTCTATCACCTTACTATTTATGCTATGCGGAGTCACCTTATTATGATGACGTCCGTACGATCTCAAGGTGTACTCTATTTCTAGTCATCACCTTTGACCTGCGCACACGCTTTCCTATAATATGGACTTTCAGCAAAGTCAACGAATGTCAGTACATACATACTTATACATATTATTTATATACTAATAATAAGGATTATTACAGTAGACGTATAAAATTACGTACTTGAATTACAAATTTTAATTGTTTAATGTACCTATATTGTATTATGTATACTTTATTACTACTATTATTTATTTTTTTAATATTTTATAGTTAAAAATGTACACATTTTAGTAATTGAATCATAATCTATATCAGATCATAATCGGCGACTATCGTGTATGTTTACCGGTAATGCCGGAATTCCTAAAATACTTCCTAACTTGGATACAATATACAATAAATAAAACAGCATTGATATATTAATGTCACCCTGTTCAATAAAATAATAATATTAATAAATAAAATACTGTTTGTCCCTAAGTAGGTAGGTACCTATTAATTTTTTGTCTAATATAAAAATACAAAATTGAAAATAAAGTAAGTCCGTTAAAATATAAAATAAATAAATATAGATACATGTTTATTATTTATAAATTTTTACTTATGGGGATCTGCAAAATTCTGTACACTGGGAATATACCATACATATAATAAATATGGGTCGACAGCCTATATTAATTGTACACTGACCTGTATTTTTTACGTATTTATATAAGTACACATTTATTGAAAATATAATTAAAATAGGTATTTTATTTTCATTCTAATGGTTATTTAGAGACCTAATATGGCAGATAAAGGGAAAAAACGTGAGCGGTTGTCTGGTTCACAATACCTCAAGAAAAGATTAGTGCGTGAAGTCGATTTAATGAAGCAAAAAAATTGTTTATTAAAATTTATTACATCAAATCAATCAGAAAAAGACGATCAGAATGAAAACCAGAATAAAGGTGAAGATATTATTAATGATCAAAATATTGGTATGCAGGACGAAAAAGACGAAGAAAATTGTAATGACAGAGAAGAAAATTATGGCACTGAAAATAATGAAGGTCAAGATATTAGTATGGAAGATATAGATAGTAGTAAAAAAAAAGTCGATAGTGAGGATTATTTTGGAGTTGTAAATAATGAAGGAATAGATATGAAATATGTCAATGTCGTTACTAATGGTGATATTGGTGATAATCTTAACAAAAATTCAACTGATTTTAAATTGATGGATGATCCTAACAAGTGGCCAATGATTGATGACAATTTAAGACTCTACTTAATACAATGTGAACCTAAGCAAATAAATATGAAAAAATATCCTACTAACGATAGTGGTAGATCATTTTCAACATTTCACTATTTTAGACGTTTGCCTAATGGTGAATGCATAAAACGTACTTGGCTCATTTATTCAAAGTCAAGCGATTCGGTATATTGTTTTTGTTGCAAGTTATTTAATAACGGAATAGTTTCTCTAGCAACGATTGGTAACAATGATTGGAAAAAC
Organism: Aphis gossypii; assembly: GCF_020184175.1. Taxonomy (NCBI): domain Eukaryota; kingdom Metazoa; phylum Arthropoda; class Insecta; order Hemiptera; family Aphididae; genus Aphis; species Aphis gossypii. Next base: position 350,636 of record NW_026083065.1, read on the forward strand.
ATGTCAAATATATTAAACAGACATGAAATGTCAGCTATACATAAAAAATTATACGAAGATTGGAAAGAATTAGAAGCAAGATTTAAATGTGGAAAAACTATAGATGACATAAATCAATCAAATATAAAATTGAAACTGAATATTGGAAAAATATATTAAAACGAATAATAGCCTTGATACTAACAATCAGTAAACAGAATTTGGCTTTAAGAGGAAAGTCAGATACACTTAACACACACGATAACGGAAACTTTCTAAAATTTATTGAATTTTTATCAATGTTTGATCCCATTATGAAAGAACATATAAGGAGAATATCATCAGAAGAAATTCATTGTCATTATTTAGGAAAAAATATACAAAATGAAGTTATTCGATTACTAGCCAATAAAATAAGATCTCATATATTAAATGAATTTAAAAATTCGAAATATTATTCTATAATTTTAGATTGCACGCCAGATTTAAGTAATATTGAGCAAATGACTGTGATAGTCAGGTTTGTAACAGCTATTGAAGCAACCACAAGTAAAAAAGAACATGTTTCTATAAATGAACATTTTATTGATTTTATAGAATTACATAGCACTACCGGTTAAATATGACAGAAGTTATTCTTCAAAAACTTAAAGAAATGGATATTCCTATAAGTGATATGAGAGGTCAAGGTTATGACAATGGTGCTAATACGCGCGGACATAAGAGTGGTGTTCAAGCAAGAATTCGAGATCTAAATTCAAGAGCTTTCTATGTGCCGTGTAATGCACATTCTTTGAATTTGGTATTGAATGATTCGGCCAGTTGTTGTTTAAAAGCTGTTTTATTTTTTGATACAATACAAGAGACTTACGTATATTTTTCAGCATCAACACAGCGTTGGGGTATACTTCTAAAACATGTTAAAAACTTAACTATTAAACCGTTAAGTCAAACACGGTGGTCCAGTAGAGTTGATGCTATTAGAGCTATGAGATTTCAAGTTGGTGAGATCTATGATGATTTAAAATATATAATAGATGACACCTCACTCATTGGTGAAACTGGAGTTCGAAGTCGAGCTGAAGCTAAAGGTATAGCTTTGAAATTAAAAGCTTCAAATTTTTATGTTCTTTAGTAATTTGGTATGAATTGTTATATGAAATAAATATACCTAGTAAACTGTTACAAACAATATCATTGGATATTTCAAAAACAATTTATCAATTGAACAAAACTAAAAATTTTTTAGAAAAGTATCGTACTGATGAAAACTTTGAAAAAATTGTAAAAAAAACAAGAGAATTGGCTAGTGAATTGGATGTTGAAGATAGTTTTTCATTGGAACATTTTGACATTTTGCATATGAATCCCGTGATGATCCAGTAGTTGATCCCCAACAAAATTTTAAAATTAACTTTTACTATCAAATATTAGATACAACTATTCAGTTGCTTAACGACCGATTTGTCCAACTCGAAGGCCATGGCAAATTGTTTTCATTTCTTTACAATATACCTAGTTCTGATAATTATGAATATGTAATAAAATGCTGTAAAGATCTACAAATTGCACTTACATCAAATGATTCATTAAGTTCTGATATCAATGCTATTGAACTTTGTGAAGAAATAATCGCGTTGCACAGACGTTTAAAAAAGGAAGAGAGTGACCCACAGGCGATTTTACAATATATATGCAAAAATAAATTAGTAGAAATATTTCCTAATGTATACGTGGCATTGAGAATTTTGCTAACCATACCAATAACTGCAACTTCAGCAGAAAGAAGCTTTTCTAAATTAAAAATTATTAAAAACTATTTGCGTTCAACAATTTCACAAGACCGTTTGGTAGGACTAGCAACAATTTCAATTGAACATGAAATCGCTGACGACTTGGACATTGACGATCTTGTCAAAGATTTTGCATCTTTAAAAGTAAGAAAATTAAATTTTTTATGTTAAGGTTAAATTAATAAACATTTTACTGTAAATATTTTAAATGTATATATTTTTATCTAATAAATCTACCTACTATTATGTAGTATATCTTACACTATAAAAGGTTTACTTTAGTTCTAATTAAAAAAAAAAAAACAAAAACTTGTCTCCTATTTATTTGGAAGAAACACGATTAGTATACAGGGGCGTCAAAATTAAGTTTTGCCTACGTATAAACTATCACTAGAGCCGGCCCTGCCTACAAAACGTCCACATTGTTCACAATTATTAGATATACCAAAATATTTTTTTTTGTTATATTGTTTTAATTTTATAATACTCATTAAAACACAACTTTTAAGAGTTAAATATTGAGTAAAATTGCACAATAGATACTATAATAGTCAATAATTAACTTGTAATAGGTAGGTATATTATGATAAAATTTACTCTATTAAATTTACTTTATTAATTACCTGGGTCCTGTCATCTTTAACGCTTTGTCAATTGATGTTAAAAAAAATGTATTTTTAATGATAAAATGAATATAAAAAAATGTATAAAAAATGTTTTATTTACTGAACTAAAGCAGTATTTATTATTATAAGAAAAATGTATACTTTTTGTTTCTAGTCTTTATACTAATTTTACAGTGTTTGTTAGTAGTTGTTTTATCTAAGTATTTAATGAAATCACATATTGTTGTACTGTTACTCACTACACCACCACAAGCTTATAGCTTAAAGGTGTAGGTAATTTTTTATTATTTCTTTAATTCTTTATTTGTATTGTGTTTTTCAAATAATAAAAATATTTCACTAATTCAAAAAAAAAAAAAAAATACATTTCCTTTTTAATAATTGCATAAATAAAAACTTACCACTATTCAATTCAATGTTATTTTCATTAACATTATCTTTTTGTATATGTAAATTATTTTTTGTTTTACGTCGAGCATCTGAGCTCCGGCGTTGTACCAGTGTATCGTCTCGATTGTCCGTGTCGCGATACGACAGTGGTTTCAGCGACCTTTGTCGCTCGTCCGTTCATCTCGTGTGACTTGAGCCCTGCTCGTCCACGAACCACGTGTTCCGCCCGTCCGTTTACCGCAGTGGCGTACCGACTTACATTATCGTTGTAAGTTCGAGCCTCGCTGCTCACCTCGTCACGTACGTGCGTTGTACGTGTACCGAGTCTGGCCCCTGCCGCCGAAGAACCCACAGCTCCATTTATTTGTTGTTTCGTCGCCCGTCCGTATCTTACGCTGTGCGACCCACCGCATTCTCAGTAAACGGAAAAAAAAGTCCTCGGTAAAAAAGTCCCCGGAAAAAACGTCCACGGTAAAAAAGTCCCCGGAAAAAACGTCCACGGTAAAAAAGTCCCCGGAAAAAAGTTCCCAGACAAAAAAGTCCCCGGAAAAAAGTTCCCAGACAAAAAAATTATTAACAAATTTTATTGTTTTAAATTTTATTTTATATGTTTTTCAAAATTTCATTATCTCGTACACATTGCATTTACCTATTTTTTTTTTTTTTTTTTATTAGCTATTAGTTGAAACTATTATAGCTCGACAATTACAATTGTACAGGTACAAAATTAAACATTACAATTATATGATATAGACTAAAATGTTACAGTAATAAAATGAATTGAAGACCTATAGGTACAGTAATTACATTTATATACTGGCAATTAAAAATATTTAAATTCAATTTAATTATGTGATAAGAAAGGTATCAAAGTATTGGACTATGGAACAATCTGTTTATTTAGAACAGCTGAAAGGAGCGTAATGAGGGGAGTGATTAAAGAGGAAAGTTCAGATAAAAATTTAGTTAGTGGATTATCAATTGCATGGATATTGGGTAGAGGTATATTTTTGGAGTTAGTAACGGAGGCGTAAGAAGTTTTGGGAGGGGAGGGGTAGTTTGGAGATGAAGAGAAGTGGGTACCGGAATCGGATTCTGTGGTTTTGATTGAGTGATTTTGCGTCGTTTGAGAAGAGCTTTGAAAATTTGACATCCTTTGTAATTGGAAGTGTGATTACCCATGCATAGGGCGCACTTGGCTGAACTGGTTTTGGATTTGATGCAGTCTTCGGTGTGGTGGTCACTCCCACATTTGACACACCGTGGAGGATGGTGGCAATAATTTGCGGTGTGATCGTAGTTTTGGCAGTTACGGCACTGAGGTGGACCACTCTTTGTCCTATATGGTAGTTCAACTTTTACATATGTGTGCAAAATTGAAGACAAGTTTAGGATATCTTTATTGTTGGTGTTGGGATTTAATTCCACAAGAAACAGTGGGCATGGATGCCCATTTTTTATGACGTTTGTGACTCGTCTGGTGGAGTGGCCTAACTCCGAGAGTGCGTCAGATATATCGGAAATGAGTGTTGTATGGTGCAAGTTTCTGATAATGACCTTGTAAGGTCGATTTGGTGGAGGCATGAAGGTGTGAAAAGAGGCACTGGTGCCCATTAGATGATTAACGATTAGGTTAAACTTAATACGTCCATGCGGTCGAATAATCAGAGAGGAAGAAGTAGACTTACAAGAAAACCCGTTTAGGCCGGTGATTTGTATTAATGCATTTTTGAATGCGGAGTAGTTGGTGATATTTTGAACGTATATTGGCGGAGCCCTGAGGTTGTCCTGTTGATGATGAAGATTTGACTCGTTGATGATATTGGTAGTATCACTAGAAGTATCGAGTTGGACATCGTGGTCCTCATCGTTAGCTAGGACAGCGAATTTATTTGGCGAAACAAATGACTTGGTTTTTTTGGTTTTCGTTTGAATAGGTGAATTTGGAGAAGACGGCAGCGACCGTTTGGATTTGGAAATTTTCGGAGAGGAATTCATATTAAATGAAAACGTATTCAACGGAATGAAATCCGTGAACTGATAATTGATTACATAATGAAATGCGATAACAGAGCGAACAACCGTATATACGTGCGGTCTCGCTGCAGGTCAACAATGAACTGGAAACCTATTTATGTTATATATCGTTGTATATCTACTTTGTTAAATGATTTTAAATGTTTATTGTATATAAAAATTGTTTTTTACGCACCGTAAAACATTCATTAAGTTGCATAGGTACATCACGTATTTTTTTTCATTTTTATATTAGGTATATAAATTCACTTACACTTTCTTATTATATATTTTCATACGTTTTGTACTACTAAATTATATTGTATACCTACCTATATCACATGTTAATAAATGTTTATTAGTGCTGCGTAGTACCATACATTGGAATTTTTTATTTTTTTTTTTAATTAGGTACATTATGTCTTACCATATATATATATTGTACAACGTTGCAGTATATCTACCTACTTATATTGTATGTTGTGCAATTGCAAGATAATTATTAGTCATTATTATCGCTCTCGAGAACGTTTTAAACGCGCTCACCGTCGAGCTATAATATATCGTATTATAATATGCGTATTGCGCGCGCGAACGTGTACGGTCGAGAAACGGAAAACGCGAGGAAAAACGTAGAAAAAACGTATCGAAACGAAGAGGCGGCGGCGGCAGACGACGTTTTCGAAAATAGCGCGGCGGAACGGGATTTTCTGATTGGTAATTGTCTATAATACGGGTGGCGCGAAAAAGCGGCGGAAAAACGAACCTCTTCACGTTTTATTATATAAGTAGAAGTAGACTAGATGTGCCTCGCTCTGCTGTGAAATTCGGTCTAAGTGAGTACCCTAGATCAGAGACAGGACTGTAGAGAAAATATCGTAAAAAGTCTAGTAGTCACAACTCACAATTTTAGTTAATCAACCTCCGGTGGTTTGGAAGGAGCCGAGGGGGTCCTAACCTAACCTTCGAGGGGGTCGGTGTGCCTCGATTTCTGGGCTGGTGAAAGCCGCCTTCGAGGGGGCCGGGTGAAAATTTAAAGTGTCATAAACATTTCCTACAGAAACTCTTAGGTAAGATTAAGAATATTCGCAATTACAACTTTGACTTACCTAACTATACCTGTACCCATAGACCTATTAACAAATGAACTGCGCTTTCCATACCAACGATGTATCGATAATTGTCGCCAATATAGTGTTAGGGCAATCATGGAGTAATTTACATTATTCGTTGATTAGTCCATGATATATAATTTTCTTATCAATTGATTAAGTCTAATATAATTTTAATTTAATTTTTACTTTTTAGTGATGACTGATGGACAGTCGAGTGTATATTATTTTATTCTGAGTTTATTTTTAATTCTTAATATAATAATTTTAAATACATGAGTATAACTTAATACAATAACTGAATTAATTAATATCATAATATAAACAAATAAGCTATAACAAATTTAACATCTAGTTAAATTATTACACAATAGCATAATATGTACAATAGATACAGTTAATAAATTTAAATTTTTACTGGTTCTTAAAATGAATGATTTTAGTGAGAGATGATCGTATTCTTTGTTGTGGTTGACTTATAGTAAGGTTATAATGATGTACTCTTATTTTAAAACAACATTTAAATGACATTTTTATAAGTTGTAAAAGATGATTATCTAATGGTGATTGATCTAAAATATGGTCAGAAATTTCTTTAAAAATTTTTGTAATTTGTAATTTTGAAGTTGCTTTTATTGTTAAGTATTCAATAATATCATATTTAATTGAAGGTAAAGCTTGTTGGAAAGTCCGAAATGTAATTTCTGCTATTTTACACCGGTATGTCATGTCTTTTGTTGGTTTTGTTAAGCCTCCTCTGTTTTTAATATCCAATAAAGATAGTTGTTTTGAAATCATTTTGTCATCAGACAATAATTGAACACATATGTTACAAGTTATTTGTTTATAAAGCTTTCTTATTACAAAACCCGCAATATATTGAATAACATCATCAACAAACATTAATTCATTATTATAATTATTAATGTTTTCAAAATAGCATTTTTTTTTTTTAAGAAAGTATTCCCTAATTTTCCTCGAACCAAATAGTCAGAAACATCAAAATGATCACTGCATACAACACTGTATGCTGTAAGTACAATATTAGGATTTACTTTTTGTATTACAGCAGTCCAATCTTTTCCTAATTTGTCTTTTGGTACCCTAGGATAGAGGTGAATTAATTATTAACATAGTTATAACTACTTAATTTAAATAAATGTTTTACCTATGAAGTTTAATTCCTGGAATTTTAGAATTGTTTGAGCAACCTTTGATGGAACACCAGTTTACCATTTTGAAATATTTATCTAGGTATATCAAATACAACTACTAAATACAATGAATAATAATAATAATATTATAATTATTATTATATTATATACGATTTACCAACTACGAACGTACAAACCACGAAATTGGGACTACTAACTAGTAAGGTAGTGGCACGGTTAAAGATCGATGGTAGAAGTACAAACTACATTATTTGTTAATAGGTCTATGCAAATTATAAAGTTAACAAATACGCGGGTACATTTTTCTTGGAGTAAAATCTTTAAGAGATATTTATCTATGATTGCCCTAAGTTCACAACGGCGACACGATATATTATCAATGCGCAGTCCATTTGTTAATAGGTCTATGCCTGTACCTAACTCTTCCAGTGGCTTTTATTAATGTAACATCAATTTTATATGTATGTGTGTGTGTAAATAAATATAATAATAATATAATGCAATAAAAAAAATGAATAATATAGAATTGAGATGAGCCATCATATATATACCTAATACATTTTTGCATGCCATCGTACCAAGGACATACAAACACTTATTTTCTAATAAAATATTTTTAAGAATATTAAAAGCATTTTAATGATGTTATCGTTAACGGATACAGTACAGTGCGATACAAACGCTCTTGTGCTCTTTAACACGACCCATGGTCGAAGACACGTTTAAAAAAAAATATGTAAACAGAGTATTGTGTTTCGACAAATGAATAATGTGATTCGAAACTGACAACTAAAAAAAATGTATTACCGTTGTAGTACTGCATACGTTTTATATGAATGTAATGTATTAAAATTAAAATCAAAAAATTACTTAAAAAGAAATGCAAAAAATCGGGAAAGAAACAGGCGGCCGTGCTAATCAAAGCGCCGCCGCCGAATGCACCAAAGGCACCGCCAGAGCGGGGTTCGATTGTACGAACCCGTTACCTGCGTCTAACCTATCACGGAATCCTAACGTCTAATCTTATCGACTACAGTTTGAGTTGTAAACAGACGCTGAATCTCAAATACTTAAACCATTTCTGTGCTGCGACGAATTTTTCGTTTAGATCAGTTGTAATAATTAGATTCGTAAGTAGTATACATTTGTATGTTCTGCGCACTTTTGACTGCGGAGATTGCAAATTTTTAAGGGGGATTTTTCCCCTCAAACTTTTTTTTTCTCCGCTCTACCAGACTGCGGTGATTTTAAAATTTTTAGGTGGATTTTCCCCCTCAAACTTTTTTTTCTCCGCTGTACCAGTAAAAAAACACTGATTTTCAAAAACCATAATGTATGTTCTGCGCACTTTTGACTGCGGAGATTGTAAAATTTTAAGGGGGATTTTCCCCCTCAAACTTTTTTTTTCTCCGCTGTACTAGTAAAAAAACTGATTTAAAAAAATTTAAAACCAATTATTTTTTCCCCTGTTACACATAAAGTTTAAACAGTGTATACACTATTTATTTCCCGTGTAACACAGACGGAGTATTCCGCTACAACCAATAAATTTTTTTCTATGTTACACATAAAGTTTAAGCAGTGTATATACACACTTCATAATTATATTTTTTAGTCATGTTTTTTTTAAAAAATAAAAAATAATACGTTTTGGTTCAAAATAAAAAAAATATATTTATATGTATTGTCTCATTATTCTAAATTAATTTTAAATTGATTAAACTAGTTTTCTTACTTCCTAGTAAAAGGTACATATTCTACAATGCGATCATGAATTAATAAACAATAAGCAGTTACACCTGAAAGAGATTCTGATGCTTCAATTTCTAATTGAACATCTACTGATGAAACTGTAGCTGAATCATTCTGTTTTGACGTATCGATAACAATAATTGGAGCTTGCGTTAGAAATGTAGATGGGCTTAATATCGGGTTCCGAATACTTTTTTCATAGTACGATTCTTGAAACGATGTATACATATCATATAATAAGGTAAAATTATTTTTAGCAAAATCCAAATTTAAATTATCATAAGGATATGCTATTGAGTTTAAAAATACTTTTACATTAGTTATATTACAATGATCGAATACACCACAATCTTTTTCTAACGAATTTTTACGTCCCTTTTGTAATCCGATTATAATGAATCGAGGTTTTTCTAATTTTGAAGCAGTTTTTAGGTTCCATACAACTTTTTTTGTGGTTCCGAGTTCAGGATATTCAAAAGTTTCAAAAGATCTGAACGGGATAAACAAACTTTTTTCTTTTTCAATAAGTTTTAATAATTTTAACCTTTCTTCATCATCAACAGTAATATGTGGAACCTTCCAAACTATTTTTTTCAAAACAACTTTTCCAGAATTTGTACTTCCACTAGTAATTACTTTTAGAGCGTTTAAATCGCTATGACTTCGAGTTAATATTAGTTCTAATCTAGAATTAACTAATATCTTTTTAAAGTCTTCAAATAGACCTAACCAATATTTCAACGGAATGCATGCACTAAATTCTCCATTACTATTTGCTGGGTTTGAACTATTTTTAAATATCCAACCAGCATTTTCATAACAATTATAATTATCAGGTGTACCTGATAGATAACCTTTTAACGAACTGGTAATACCAAGTACACGTGTACTATCTACTTCTATTCCATTGATTTCAAGTCGTTTGTTCAAAGAGATAGGAAAAACCGTTATTAGTAAGTTTTACTTTTCCAGCATCTGATACTTCACCTTCTAAATATATAAAGCTTTCATTCAGATACGGATAAACATCTGTTTGTTGGATTGATATACGTATTTCATCATTATTATTAAATGAAGTTGTATACGGTGTATATGAATGATATTCGATTTTCGTAATTTTAGAATCGGTTTCAAACGGTGAACTTATATCTAAAATATCACTTTCTGGCATTCTGCTTTAATTTATAACCTAAAGCCTTTAAAATTGTTTTATTTTTCGTTGTTATTTTTTTTACTTTATTCGATGTTACCGGTAACGCTTTAGTTATATGACTAGCAAGATTTATCTTTTGTAATGGGCTTATATTAAATTTTAATCCCATCTTAAGATCCGTAACGTTTAATATGTAGATTGATTACTAATTTTTCACCTAAATTGTTTATCGGATTATGATCTTGATCAACTAATTGTATAGTTATTAAATCGATATTTGTTTTATTTAATTTATAATATATTAGGTTAGTTGGAGATTGAATCAGCTTCGCCCCTATGTTCTCAGTAGGAGAAAACTCATAAATTGAATGACTTGGCATGTGGTTGTTGAATGAACCTTGAGCTATATTGCACATTACTTTTATTGAATTAACATTGTTTAAATTTACCACTTTCTTTGAACGATGACCATCAATGTTTGCAAGTGTGGTTCATAATTTGTTTTTTCAAATCCTAATAAAGGTCCTATACTGTTTGCTACGTTAAAACGTATTGTTGCATTACTGAATATGGTTGTCTAAAATCTACTTGATCAATCCCGATATCAAAAGTTATTTTCTCTGTTAGTTGTATTCCAATGTATTCGTTAACATTATGAAAGTCATCTATTTGCGTTAAAATTTGATTTTTAATATCCTTAATACCGTAACACCCCTTTTTCAGTGTGATAAAACAGGTTGGAAATTTATTAATTTAGTAAACGATCGGGGTTTTCTAAATGTATTTCAAACTGGTTTTTAGTTTCATTTATGTTTGGAAATGTATTATATGTTTGTAAATTTAACAAAGCAATTTCCGAGTCATCGTACACATCAATTGCTGGAAAATAATGTACAGATAATGTAGTTGTATTACCAGTTAAACTTAATGTAATTGATTCATACATTGTAAAAATTCAAGACATAAATGTCCACAATTAAATGAATTAAAATCTTGATAATTTGAATAGTTATATATAATCGTGTTTCCTTTGAAATAGTTTTGTAATTCAATTGGTGGAGGTAAATCACCGAAGCTATCAAAATATACAACCTTATCTTTAATTTTGTAAAACGCTACCCAATGACTTCCATCACCTGAAGATACGTCTAAGTTTAATATACCACATTCAATTGTTCGTGGTTTTTTAGGTAAGTCATCTCGTGAAAAGACTCCTCGGAAATGATTGATATTAAACTTTGCAATGTATTTTATAATGTCTCTAGATGTGAGTGGTCTGTCAGGTAACGTTTTTATCAGTTTTTTTTCCTTGATCCATTATTGATTAAATTCAATCCGCTACCTTTCTTTTTTTCGAATTTTGAATTGCATTATAAACACTAGCACTCCCAGACATTAAACTACCGAGAGCTGATAACCCTGCGAAAATAGGAATTAGAGGAATCGCACCTCCTGTCTGACCTGGTGTTAAAATCAATCTTTTACCATTAGGATTTTTCTTAACCTTTCCTTTTTTTGCAGCTAGTGTTCTCTTTTTTATTTTTTTATTACTTTTATGTTTACCTTTATAACTCATACCTATTTTCTGTTTAACCTTCATCATACTTTATTTCAGTATTTATAAAGAAGTTTATAAAACCTTCACCAGTCTTATCTGATTTCTACTTACAGGTTGAGCACACTATCTTTCACTGGTTATAAATTTAAAAGATCCAGAGTATTTATAAGAAAAAAAAATGGATTTGATTGAACAGAAAGATAAATTAGATATTTCGAACGTTGATACTCAAATAATAAAAAAAAACGTCAAGACATGGACCGTTATTACCTGATACTATACGTGCTATTATAGTCGGTCCTAGTGGTTCAGGTAAAACAAATATAATGTATAATCTAATCACTCATGAAAACGGAATAAGATTTGAAAATATTTATTTATCTATTTAGCAAAAACATATTCTAAAATTCCGAAGCAACTGGTAAGAGATAATTCAAATTTATTAATAATTCTAAAACAGGATGATACAAATTTAAAACATATATTCAATGATCATTCATCAGCAGATATGGATTTCTCAGAATTTCGGAAAATTTCTCATTTCTGCTGGAATCATAGTGATTACGGATTTATGGTTATTGATAAAACACGTGAAATGAATGAAGGTAGATATAGATGTGGTTTTCATACTTTTATTAAAAAAAAATAAGTATATAATATAGTTGTAATATAGACAAAATCTACATAGTATTATCTTTAGTTGAAGGAAACAGATATATTAAGTTCATTATTTTCAATGAATAAAGATAAAGTTTTGTTAAAAAATTTGATATTATCAAAAAAAAATATCAAACGTAAAATAATGAACATGAAGCGTGGTGTTATAGATTCTGATAACTATTTTCGCGAAACATTTATACCTTTACTCAAACCATTGACTTCAATTCCAGAAAAAAACACTTCATTTATTTCTGACACTACTAAAAAAAAAAATACCTTGATCACTAGTGATGGAGATAGCGAAAACGAATCAAATTCATCGTTCGATAATTTTTTAATTTCTAATCCTAAATTACAGCGATATGATAAATCGTATGGCATGCATTATGATTCGGTTAATGATCAACTTAAAATATCAGATATTCCTGTCACTTTTGATCATGGTAACTTACGCTTGCTTGATAATTACTACCCTTGGACTAAAGGACTTTGGTCTTTATTATGTGAGAAAGTACCAAAAAATATGACGATAGAAGATATGGAATCATATTATAATATTCTAAAAACAAGTAAAGTTTATTTAAAGGCAGACGGGAAACCTAAAACCTCAAGATATTTCAAATGGATGAACGTTGTAAAACCTCTATATGATCGAATGAAAATTGATGAAAAACAATTAATGAGGAAGTATTGAAAATAAATAACACAAAAGTTAAAACTCCTTCTCAATTAAAATTAAAAGAATTTGATAACTTTTTATCTAGCTCAGGCGCAAAACGAAGAAACATTATTAATGATACAGCCATATCAAATGAACCATTTGATTTTTCTTCTTCAGTGATTAATTCTAAATTTGAAGAACCTCCAACTGATCAGCTATTTAACTTTAGTTTATCACCGTCAGTTAAGAAAGGATCTGGTTTATATAAAGATGTAATACCTCATACACAATTAGTGTATTATGATGATCCAAATGAATTAGTTGTTAGATTAAATCTTTTAACATCGTCCCAAAATGCTGGTAATACTGGTGTAAATAATGAAATCATATCTATTATAGAAGAATTACGTGAGAGGAATATTATAGTTTAATGTCTACATTAGAGGGTTTAGCTAATGAGCTACATCGACCTGCAAGAAAAGTATTTCCAAGACGTAGTATAATAACACGATTTAAAGATGACCTTTGGCAAGCTGATTTAATGGATATGCAATCTCATTCTAAACAAAATCTTGGTTTTAAGTATATTTTAGTTGTTATAGATACATACACGAAATATGTATGGGTAGAATCATTGAAAAATAAAACAGGAAAAGAATGTACAAAAGGTATGTTTAATATATTAAAACAAGCTAATCCAAAATTATTACAAACAGATAATGGTACAGAATTTTATAATAATCAATTTCAACAGTTAATGAAAAAAAATAAAATTAGACATTATAGTACGTATAGCGTTATCAAGTGTTCAATTGGAGAACGTGTTATACAAACTCTAAAAAATAATATATACAAACATTTTACTGCAACAGGTACATGGAATTGGTATAACAAAATATCAAAAATTATTTATAATTATAATCATACAAAACATAGATCAATTAAATGTACACCATATGAAGCTAGAATAAATACAAGTAAAATCAAATCAAATATACAAACAAATAAAACATTATATAAACCAAAATTTAAAATTAATGATAAAGTAAGAATATCAAAATATAAGCATATTTAGTAAAGGATATACACCAAATTGGACAACAGAAATTTTCACAGTTTCAAAAGTTTTACATACAGAACCAATAACTTATCAGCTAAAGGATGGATCAAACAATATAATTCTAGGTGGTTTTTATGAGCAAGAAATTAAATTGACTGATTTTCCGAACACATTTCTAATTGAACGTATTATAAAAAAAGTTAAAGATAAAATGCTTGTTAAATGGATGGGTTTTGATTCCAGTCATAATTCATGGATATTATCGAAAGATATTATTAAATAATTTTTTTTTTATATATATTTTACCTTTTTATAAAAAATAAAAAAAAAAACAGTATTAAATTAAATTATTTTAGTTATTCATATAATGTTTTCCTTTCACTTTGAACGATACCTACTGATGATAATAATTTAAATTTTAGAAATAATTATTATCACTAGATAGCGTGGAAAAAACACCTACTGATGATAATAATTTAATTTAGAAATAATTATTATCACTAGATAGCGTGGAAAAAACACCTACTGATGATAATAATTTAATTTAGAAATAATTATTATCACTAGATAGCGTGGAAAAAACACCTACTGATGATAATAATTTAAATTTTTTAGAAATACTTAATATCGATTTTCTTAACATAGTGAATATTAGAATAATTATTTTTTTAATTTATAATGTTCGTATGCTAGTGAATTAATCCCATCGTTTGTTATAAAACGTTTATCATCGTTACCACTTAGTACAAGCTTATTCATTGTTTTAGAATGAACAACATGTTTATTCGATTGAATAAAATTCATGTTTCTACAAGTTTGTTTATTATCAAGAGAGATATGGTTTATGTACGCATTTAATACTTCTATATAATTTTTAAAATACATATGTTGATTAATTACATATTTTTTACACCTTTAGCTTTTTTAACCTCATCGTTGTTTTCAGTCTTGTAAGCATATAATTTCGGTCTTAATGAAACAAATTCTTTTAAAATTTTTCCCCCCATTTCATCTTTAAAATAACCAGGTTGATTTTTATGATTTTCGCTAAAACAATAATGATCTTTTGGATAGTTTGATGTATCAAAATACGGAAATAAATCATATCTAATATCATCAAAAAAATTAAATGTTCGAATATTATATATCAAAGAATCTGTATCCGAGTACAATAATCGTATTTTATTATTATATTTATTTTTCATTACATTATAATGAAAATCATACATAAATGTTTTCGAGACATCTAAAATTGCAGACCCTACATAAATTGCTTTATCGAATTTGATAGTTTCCTTATGTTGGTGAATAGCCATAAGATTTTCAGAGTATATAGTTCTATCTTAAAAGTATTTTTCATCATCAATTTATTTGCTTGTTTATCTGATGTAACCAGTTTTAAAGAAACTCTAGTTCGAACATTCTCCATACATTTACCAAAAACGCTATTAATTAATAATTTCCAAAAATCTTTTTCAAATCTATTTTTAGCTTCTCTCCTCATTCTCGTACATAGTTCGATATATGAGGCCATCCATTTACTCTGTGAAAATTTGATTGCTCGATGAATTTTTACTAATTTAAGACCATTAGCAATTGCTTGTTTTAAATTTTTATAGTGTAATATATATTTTTTTTTTGATGATAAAGTAGTTAATAATTTTTTAACTTTTGAATTTGGAGGACATTCGTTTAAAGGTAAAAACGGGAAATCATTATGTTTTTCATGTAAATATTCAGGATAATCAATATCAACTTCTAATATATATCCGACTTTTGAATCATCAGGAATTTTAGTAACATCTATGTTCAAGTCATCAACCCATTCGAAATCTTTGAAAGGTAGCTCAGTTAACATCGATTTTCCATATAAATTTACACAATCAAGATATGTAATCCATGAAATTGATTTATTAGGATTATAGTTCAAACCTTTAATGTTTGGTATGTTGCTTTAGCATATCTTTTAACTGATTGACAGATACCCCCTCTGATTGAGGATTCAAAATAAAAGCATGTTATAATCAGTCAATTTTTCTAATTTAACCTTAGTATATTAAGCATACAATCGAAAGCAAAGCCTGGAGCAGTCATATAATGAGCAGGATCTAGACTAAGAGTAGATAAACATAAATCTCTAAAATTTTCGAACACATCCGTTAGTATGGTGACATCAGTTTTCAAATAAAGATCACTATACTCACCCAAAGTTTTAATATTAAATACTTTCCAAATTTTTTTAGCATGAGAATAATCATTATTATTAATTTCTTCATTTTTTAAAGAGTTATAAAATGCAGATTTTGAAGGTAATCGAGTTTCGTTTAATTTACTGCAACTATCAATATACTCATAAGGGAAAACCCCTTTTCGTGTGACTAAATCAAATGTTTTATTAGAAAATAATTTTAAAGTTTCTTTAAACCTTGATTTATCTTCAAGTAAATTTTTTGCAAGCTCGCTTAATGAGGAGGCCATAAAACGGAATGTATCAACGAATTTTATACTAAATCTCGGAGCAACCTCTTACTAAAAGATATATATTTTTCTACAGAATTTGGAATAACATGTATATTCTTATCATCAAAACCAAGTTCTCGAATTATAAAGTGACTATCGTAAGATAAGTTATGAAAAAAAATTGGAACAAATGATGGGTTGGTTATTTCAAAATTACATTTAAAACAAATACATTGTCTATATTTACCAGTAATATGACAGTGATCTCTAACTTTAAATAATTCATTTTCTTCAAAAGATAATAAACATATTTTACAAACCTTTGCTATTTGAAATTCTTTTTCCTCCTTTTCAGTCAACGTAATCATTGGTACATTAATTTGATAAATATCATTTATTTTTTTTGAAATATCAATCATATTTTCCATAAAATTTTTTGCCGCATCAATACCTCTATAAATTATTATGTTTGTTGGAATTTTAAACTGTTGCATTAACTTTTCTGTGATAATATTATAGTCAACTTTTACATAAAATGCATAACTCATAATTTCATGTAAATGTGTGATATAAGTTTTACTAGTTTTAGTGAATTCATTTGTCTGTTTAGGTTTTAAAATACATTCAAAGTCAGCATAAATAACAAATGGTATTCTAGAAGTTTTTTTATAACTTTTAAAAAATATGAATTTATTTTCTTTTCCTTCTTCAAACATTATCGGTCTTCCTAATTTATTCTTACTACACATTTTTTCATGTTCAGTTAATCCTGTTTCACCCCAAAGTTTACTTTTACATGGTTTATTTCCAAAAGTTGTAAAACACCTCTTACAAATAATTAATTTAGAACAATTTTTAGTTTTCTGACTTCTAATAAATCTTGAAAAATCTTTAATATAACAATAATGTGATGTTTTATGATTATTGACAAAAAATAAATCAAAATGATTTTTTTCTTCTTTATTATTTATAAATAGAGGGAAAATAGTACCTTTATTATTTAAACTATAAACATTAACTGAAACATTATTTAAACGTTCAAATTTAGATTCTGAACGAAGTGATGAATGTATTGATTTTACAATGATGTGTGTTTTTTTTTTTTTTTTTTTTTTTTTTGTGTCTGTGTACAGCATAACTAGTCGAAATAATGCTCCAATTTCAAACTATGGGGGTGGTTTCCGATGTAAAAGTGAATATCCTTGGTGCATTATAGAGGTAAAAAGTTAACATTTTCCAACAGTTTTCAAAAAAATCGAGAAAAACAAAAAAAAAATGACGGAAAAAAACGGCAATTTTTACGCAAAACCAGTTTTCGACAAAATCGATTTTTTTTATGGTTGTAATTCAAAACTAATCACTGAAAATACTTGAAATTTTCACCAAATGTTAATGTCAGTGGTATCCGTATATAGTTAAATTTTCAAAAAATTTTGACTTTTTTTGAGTTATTTATAGACCACTGAAATTTTCGATTTTTTTGAAAAATTTTTTTAAAGTGTCGATAAAAAATTTTTGGATGACCAAAAAGTTTTGAAAATTTAATACAAGGTTCCTTATGAGTTGTTTTTAATGTAGCTAAAAAAAATTAAAAATCATTAGTCACAATTTTTTTTTATAAGCGTTTTTAGTTCAAATTTTTACGAAATCTGTCGAAAACGCGAAAATTTGCAAGTAATTTTGAAGTTGAAAAATCATAAAATTTTTTTCTTTATAACTAAGTTTTGAAAATTTGGTACAAGGTTCTCCATACATTTTTCTTCAAATATCTGTAAAAAAAAATCTACCGGATTCAGGCATAAAATTTTTATGAGTGTTTGAAATTTAAATTTTTACAAAAACCGCGTTAAATAACAGTTTAGCCTCAAACGATTTTTGATATTTGTTATTATTCAAAAAGTATAAGTCGTAGATACTTGAAAATTTTACCAGTTATTAAGATTCGCGTTTTCTTTACGTGATTTAAATTTCAAAATATTTGACTTTTTTTGAGCTATTTATAGACAACTGAAATTTTCATTTTTCTGAAAAAATATTTTTGAGTGAGTGTCGATAAAATTTTTTTGGCCCTATCAAAATACTTGAAAATTTAATACAAAGTTCCTCATAAGTTATTCTTATAGTGATTAAAAACTTATAAGAATACATTGGCACAATTTTTTTTTATTAGCATTTGAAGTTCAAATATTTACAAAAATTCGTCAAAAGCATGAATATTTGCAAATTATTTGAAGTTGAAAAATCATAAAATTTTTTGTGTTTATAACTAAGGATTAAAAATACAACACTAAGTTTTCCATAAGTTTTCCTTCGAGTAGCTATAGAGAAAACTCGAAGCATCATTATAGGAAAAATTTTAAGTGCGTTTGAATTTTAATTTTAACGAAATCGCGTAACGATAACGATTTATCCTCAAACGATTTTAAATATTTTTTATTATTCAAAAACTATAAGTCGTAGATACTTGAAAATTTTACCAGTTATTAAGATTAGCGTTTTCTTTACGTGATTTAATTTTCAAAATATTTTGACTTTTTTTGAGCTATTTATAGACAACTGAAATTTTCAATTTTTCTGAAAATTGTTTTTTTATGTGTCGATAAAATCTTTTTGGCCCTATCAAAATACTTGTAAATTTTATACAAAGTTCCTCATATGTTATTCTTATAGTGATTAAAAAATTATAATAATACATAGGCACAATTTTTTTTTATTAGCATTTGAAGTTCAAATATTGACAAAAATTCGTCAAAACCATGAATATTTGCAAATTATTTTGTAGGTATATTTCATAAAAATTTTTGTATAAGTAGCTAAGAGTTGAAAATTTAATACAAGGTTTTTCATAAGTTTAGCTTACAATTATTATAAAAGAATTTAAATTTTGTTGTATTCAGGCCATTAAAACATAAACCACCTTTTTTCACCAACCACTAGAAATTATATCCTAGGCTGACAAATCATCTTCGTTCAGAATCGTTTTTCGTATACAATGATAACTATCATTGGATTCAAATTTAACACTTCTATAATATATAATAATGATCCATACGGCACCTAATGTACAGCAGAGCGGTACTCACTTGCTCGCTTTTTTTAATTTGATTTATTGGTGTTGGGAAATCAATACATTTAAAATCTAACCCACTCTTTTTTTCAAGAAAATCAAAATATTTTTGGTTAAATCGTGATTTATTAGAACGCTTATCATATTTGGTTAGTATAGAATATTTAAAACAGTATTTATCTTTATTTTTAACGTTTATAATAGCCTTTTTTTCTCGTATAAATTTAGGTAAATCTAAATATGCACCTCCTTTTAATGGATTTACTAAATTGATTCTCAACTGTAACCCATCTATTGAAACAAGTGTCCATCCTGAACCTTTAGCAATAAATTCAGATTCTTCAGCTAATATTTTATCAAACTTTATGTTTAACAAACTAGCGAAATTGGATGAATTACATGCTAAAACATTCGAAGTTTTAAAAGCCACATCTTGTTTATCATGTGTTATAGGACGTGTGTAAGTAGCGTCAACGTGTAAATTAAATTTGATCGACGTTTTAATACACGTATGTCTTAACTTTAAAATTAACTCATGTAAAATATAGTTAAAAAATAATTTGTAATCTATATAATTTTCACAGTTCTTAATTATGAAAGTTTTTGAACCTTTTCTAAATCTTTCTATTTCAATAAGTCCACTTCCAATCGTGTTCATACGCTGTTTTTTTGTTATTATATTTCTGTTCATAATGAGACTGAAATAATAAAAAAAAACACATTAAATTTATATATATATATATAAATGTATGTTTTTTTTTTGTTTTACATTTTTTAAAAAAAATAATAATAATAAAATTCTTAAATAAACAATGAGTACTTAGTTTTTTTTTAAAAAAAAAATCATTTTAGATTCAAACAAAAAGATTCTGTTAATAAATTTAGATCATCCAATAATGTACAATAATCGCTATGCAGATGATAAGCTAACGTCTGTTTTCGAAATCTAACATAACCATACAAATCATAATATTTATTAACAAGTAATATTTCATTTCTCAAATTTATTATATTCTCTTTTAAGATTTTTATTTTTTTATATCTTGTAAAAGTGTTTTAGCTAAGTATTTTTCACATCTTAATATTTTAATTTTTCTTTTGATTAAAATTATAGTTTTTCTTTGTTCATGTTTACTTTGTACTTCCTTCTCATCATTATCATCGATTTCTTCATCCAATCGATGAATTTCAATTAAGATATGGTTAAGTAAATCCATTTTCTAAAAAAAAACATTTTTTTTTTTTATGTTTTGGAAAAGCTATTATGAACAAAGTAATACTTCTATATAAGTAGGTGTATAAAAAAAAGAAAAAATGGAAAATAGATTAAAGAAATAATATAAATCAGGTTAAAAAAAATAGATTTATTTAAACAAATTTATTTATTTATTAAATCTTCTAGTTGATTATTTAAAATTGTGGAACGATAACGTATACGTCTATTACATTTTTCACCAATATAATAAGAAAAATTAAACTCATCTAAAACGTCCCTTTTTTCATTTCTTAACCTATCTATTTCAACTAGATCTATTATTTTTTTTTTATATAAATTATTAATTTTTTTATTTAAAGCTCTTATGTCATTTTTTTTTCTTTCTTCATCTTGATCAACACTTTTTTGGTTTTCTAAAACTTTCAAATGTAATTCTTCAATCAAAGATCGGAGGTAAACGATTTGAGGAGATTCCATTTTATAATTCTGAAATTATAGGTAAATATTTATTCGTTTATTTTTTTATTTTAAATATAAAAAAGGTAATGTAAAAACTATATCTCATTTACACCACATCTAAAAATCATACTTCAACTACAATCATACTTTAATTATAAATAAATGTAAAACAAACTATATATATATATATTAAATAAGTAAATTTTTGTTTAGCAATAATTCATAAAATATATAAAATCAATCATACTTTAATTATAAATAAGTAAAACAAACTCTATATATATATATATATTAAATAAGTAAATTCTTGTTAAGTATATTATACTATTTTTTTTTTTAAAAAAAATAAAACATAATTTATAATTATTTATATCAACTAAACTCTGAAAGAAAAAGCTAGTAACTATTTTTTGTTTATATATATATATATACCACAGAATATATTCCGTGTACATACCGTACATTTACTATAACTAAGCTAATTATAACAAAAAAATAATAATAACTAAAATTAAGTGTATAAGACGTAACAACACAAAATATTGTTTACGATGTATCTGTGTATATGTGGTTTGGAAAAAAAAAATGTGAAGATATAAAATTAAACATATTATTATTATTATAATAAATGACATACTTTTAAATGTTGTACTACACACTAATCTTTTTGAACTATTCAAAATGTTTCGTACTATACTCAATTTTAGGGCTGGTACAAATTACATATTTCATTTCGTTTTTTTTTTAACGTGGTGTAAAAAAAAAAAAAAAAAAAAACTAAAATTTATTTATTTATGTAACGCAAATACATGTTATATTTTTGATACAAATGAACCTATTTGTGGTGTAAATTATGTAAAATACCATTATTAAATGGAATCATTTTTTATAGTGGAAAATTATAATAGTAAATATTTAATTTAAAGCTAGTTAATAGTAGTAAAGTAATAGTACTTACATTTCTGTTAGCGTGAAGATGCTTAAAAAAAAAATATACTGGCTTCTAGTTGTAGTGAACGGTCTTGGTGAAGATGGTTCAGCACGATTCAACGACG
This sequence comes from Aphis gossypii, assembly GCF_020184175.1. Taxonomy (NCBI): domain Eukaryota; kingdom Metazoa; phylum Arthropoda; class Insecta; order Hemiptera; family Aphididae; genus Aphis; species Aphis gossypii. The sequence goes on from NW_026083065.1 coordinate 372,828, forward strand.
AAGTCCACTTTGTCGTATGTGTAAGAAATTTGAAATTAAAGTTATTTATTCACTGAATATAATAAAAGCAAGCTCGATGTATTGTTAAGTATAGAACAATGTCATCGGTCTATGCGTAAGTGAAGCTTAACTTTGTCTAATTCTTAATACTACCACAACCCATTTTATATTAAACTATTTGGGAGTAGCCCCCAAAATATACGTACGTGTCATGGTAAACAGGAAATTCGACTATACGTTTCTATTTCATATTTTACTATAACCAATTATTTTAATACATATTTTTTTTAAATATATATATATATATATATATATATATATATATATATATATATATAACGATTATTAAAACTATGTTCGTAATCCAATTATTTAATATATTAATATTTATTATTCTAAATCTAACCAACTAATATCAGCTCAGGGCAACAGGAATGAAGTAATGTAATATGTCGGATTTCTACATAGTGTTTTTACTGAACTAGCTGTATGTCTAATTCTTAATACTACCACAACCCATTTTATATTAAACTATTTGGGTGTAGCCCCCAAAATATACGTACGTGTCATGATAAACAGGAAATTCGACTATACGTTTCTATTTCATATTTTACTATAACCAATTATTTAAATACATTTTTTTAATCTTTAAAAATATGTGTATATATATATATATATATATAAACGATTATTTAAACTATATTCGTAATCCAATTATTTAATATATTAATATTCATTATTCTAAATCTAACCAACTAATATCAGCTTAGGGCAACAGGAATGAAGTAATGTAATATGCAGGATTTCTACATACGAACTAGCTGTATGTCTAATTCTTAATACTACCACAACCGCTTTTATATTAAACTATTTGGGCGGCGTAGTCTCCAAAATATACGTACGTTTCTATTTCATGTTTACTATCACCAATTATTTAATTTTAATCTTACCTTGCTAAATTTACGTACCTTGCTAAATTGTATATAACCTTTCAAATCTGACATTGAAATGTAGAAGTCAATTACATTCTTTTAGATACAAATGCACTTGTTATTACATTCTATTTTTTCGAATTGAAAAGACGTACCTTTCAAATTTTATTCTAGTTAGTGTTTTAGCTGAACTGATTATTTTAGACTTAAGAGGAGGAGTAGAAGTGGTTATATAATATAAGAGACTCATCGATACAGTATATTCAGTTTACTTCAACAGATTTACAATCTAGACTTTTTTTTTTTAATAAAATTAATTTAATTTTGAAAAAATATCCTGCTACTCATTTAAAAGCGATGACGAGGAGTCGGTTGTATTTTCCGAAGTAAGTAAAAAAAAAACATTTATTTTTTATTTTTTATTTTTTATTTTTTATTATAATATAATATATAATTATTTTAATAAAAGACATTAAATATTTTATGAAAAATTTATTTTGTAAACCGTCATCAGCTTATCGTCTATTTTAATTATAGGATAATATTGCAACAACATCTCAAAAAAAAGGTACATCGAAAAGGTTAGCTGTAAAACCGGAGAAGAAACCAGTATCGAAAAAGACGAAAAAGGTGAGTTATATAAATTATGACATATTACGAAAAAGTAAAAAAATATAATTTAATTATTATTTTATAGAGCACTGCTATTTGTTATACGGACAAAATATTAGATTTAATAACAGATCCAACTATACCAACCGATGCAGAGAACACCTTGAATATAAAAAAGGATGATTGTTCATTAACGGTTAAGACACCTGTAGACAATACGGCTGTAGATTACTGGACTATAGCACATATAAATGTGCTAAAATTGATAAAGTTGCTCTGCAAGATAGGTAATAATAATAATAATATATATATTTAACTAAAGTGAAATATTTATAATAAAAATTAATTTAACCTAACCTAACTTTTTTAGATGGAAGCATGCTGAATGCTCACTCAAAATATCTTTAACAGGACAGCATCCGGATGATTTAACTACAGCCAAAGAAATGGTGACGCTCATTCAATCTGTTTTCGACAAAATGATGCGACATCCCGCCAAGAAGCTAATCAGACACAAACCAAAAAAAATAAACTTATAAAATGTATGTAATAGGATATGGTGTTGGATTAATTTTATTTAATAAAAAAAAAATTTTTTTAAAAAAAAATTAATAAAATTAATAAAAAATAATAATAATTCATTTATAGGTTAAAATAAAAATAAAATAAAAACAAAAAAAAAATAAAAATAAAAATATTGAAAGTTAGTATACAAGTGGTATTAATTTCACATTTTTTTTTTTTTTTTTTTTTACAAGAACGATAAATTAAAATAAATTAAGAAACTTTTTTTATATTACATCACTAAATCTTGTAATATCATGTTCGACAATGAATTAAAATGAAATTGTAATAACTCGTACATAAATGAACAATCTTCACTTTGTATATTGCTGTAGCTGAAATCATAATTTTGAATATATTGATTTGTAAATTCGTTTCGTTGACAAGATGATAGTAACCCATTTACGTCAGACTTAATTAACGTATAAGCTGTATCAAACGTTTTTTGGTATGATTCCAATTTTTTCTGTTTTTCAACAATATACAAGTCAATACAATGTTGTAATTGTTTCAAACGATGAAGATCAATATGAGATAATGTTATATAATTATCATTAGAATATAAAACTATAGTTGATTGGTTTACATTAACAGAGTAGAAAAAATTATCAGCTATCTTAACACGTTTACAACGAGTATGCAAATTTTCGATAATTGTATTAAAATTGTTTTCGCACATTAACTTACACCACTGATCAAGATCTAACGTTACAACTTTTTTAGTTAATTTACATTCTAATAATATAATAATTGAAATTTGCTTATTAACTAGAAGTCCAACGGTTACACTTTTCTTACTAAAAGGACGAATATCGAACACAGATTTTGATACAACGATTGATGGATTCATATTGATAAAATAAAAAAAAAACAGTAAACAGTATTTTTTTCTAGAAATATGAATATGATCACTAGACAGCTTAGCTCAAACTAACAAGTTTTGTTTATCCATACATGTTATATACTAAACAAATGTAAGGTTACAAAAGAAAAAAAAGAAAAAAAAATGTGAACGTATAGTGTCTAGTTGGATAAACAGTAAAGAGTTATTATACTTACCTACCTAATTCGATAGAACCTGAAACATTTTTTAAAAATCATTAACATATTAAATTTAAATTAGGCGCGTTATCCCACCAGGCTTTACGTTCAAGAGGTATTAGATAAGTTATTAACACATTTAAGTTTATTAAATTCAGATTTTTTTTTTTTTTTTTTATTGAAATATAAAAAGTTAAAAAAAATTATTTATTTAATGAACTAAACAACAGTATCATATGACCTAGATCCACAATCACAATCACAAATATCGATAATCTTACCATATTTTTTTACTACATTTTCAACAAACTGATTTCCTTTTGATAATAATACAAAAACACATTTCGGATTCCATCTTGAGTGTTCAATCCATGGATTATCTTCTTTTCCCCAACGATGCAATATAAGACCGCAGCAAAAACATTCAACAATATCTTTTTTCCCTGAATATATAAAACCGCTTTCAGCTAATGAGTATTTATCTTGAGATGAAGTCAACGGAAATAAATTGAATGTTTTCAATCTTGATATAAATGTAGTGAATTCTGGATATGTAGGATATGCATTGTTTCGTACTAACGAAACAAGTGAACAAAAACTGTTGTTAATTTGTTGAAAATTCATTTTTTATAAAAAAAAAAAATAAAAAAAACTTAAATGAATTAAACTTGATTAAAACTAACAGAACCTGATTGAACGATGGTTGAATATTAACTGAACTGTCTGAACTGAAATGAATTCAATAAAACGACTTTTATCTATAATTTATTAAAAAAAAAAAAATGAAATTATTGTGTAACCTGAATGTTTAACTTACAAGGGAAATAAATAGTTTGAAGTGTGTATACACTGTTTAAACTTATGTGTGTAACAGGGGAAAAAATAATTGGTTAAAGGCGGAAACTATATCTTAAATTTTAAAAATCTCCGCAGTCAAAAGTGCGCAGAACATACATTATGGTTTTTGAGAATCAGTGTTTTTTACTAGTACAGCGGAGAAAAAAAAGTTTGAGGGGGAAAATCCCCCTTAAAAATTTGCAATCTCCGCAGTCAAAAGTGCGCAGAACATACAAATGTATACTACTTTCGTATAATTCGTGTGTAAGAAAGCTTACATTAGTTGTCTATTTAATATAAAGTTTCTCAAAACAACGTACACTTGAAACACTCATAGTACCTATAAGTATTTTTATAAAATATATATCCGTAAAACGGTTTGAATACAAATACAAAATTTTGTATTATAATATACACAATTGTCAATTTATTGAATCATAAACAAACAATATCAGACAGATTGGAAAAAAACAGCCGAATAAAAAAAAAAATTTGAAATGCAAAAGAATTACACGATAGAATAGAAATTAAGTATTAGAGGGAGGGTCTAGCAATCAGTCATCACCTAAAGTAAATCATTATAAAATGTACTTTTAAACACATCATCATTTACATAATAAATTATAAAATAATGTAATAATACATTACCTATGTGCATGATTAAAGGCATTTTTTCCATACACGTTTTTCAATTTTAATTTAAAAATTGTTTTGAAATTTTAAAAATACATAAGATTTATATCACACATGATAAATACAAAAACAGAGTAGGTAAATAATTAACCCATCTTTGAAATCCTTTATTGTACCAATATTTTACATAATTGACCAGTTTCACGTATTCGTTATATAGTCAGTATTATTAATATATGTGAAGGAAAGATAAATAAAATAAAGAATATTAACAACAAACAGTAGATTCAAAAATAGTATTCTGAATATAAGAACTTTACGGGGAGCTGATATGGACTCG